>NW_026927365.1:0-29824 GCF_032062105.1 Saccostrea cuccullata | reverse complement strand
ATGGTAAGTTCACAATATATGGTCTAAAAAGTAATTAGTTGAACCTGAATATATTTCTACAATTAATGATTGTGTCATATATTTCATTTGCGGTTTTACTTTTTAAGTTGTTTATCTCATAAAAATGTTTATTTAATCGGCTTCTTAATATTCGACGGATTTTTTTTTCAAAAAAATTGTGCTATAAATGTTAAGGTAAGAAATAATTTTAAAAAAATCTATCCATTATATTACTTTCTCCTAAGCATTTTTTTTTAAATATATGAGAGAAATCGAAAAGGAAAATTATATGTTTTCTTTTTTATACAATTGGTTTTAAACAATTCAAGTTATACAAAATCAGGTAGCTCATTACTAAAAACTAAGAAAACCAGTATGACATATAAATATACCAGGAAAATTAAAATAATAGAAACGAATAAGCCAACAAAGAATATAATTTTCTATGACTTTATCCTTTAAGAAAAAAATTGAAAAATTCCTTTCTAAAATCAAAACAAAAACTTTTTATTTAACTAATTTGACATAAAGAAAATATTTTTGTACGTGTTAAAGTTATTGAGCTACAAAAACATTTTTGTGACTTTCAGAATGCCAGGAATATACATACGGATCAAACTGTTCATCTGTCTGTGGACATTGTAGAAATGGTACTTCCTGTTCAAAGACCCATGGAATCTGTAAACAGGGGTGTGAGCGCGGATGGGAGGGTCCCCTCTGTTTGAACGGTAGAGTTTACAAGATGTGGTCTAAAACGTAAAATTAGTTGAACCTAAATATATTTCTACAATTAATGAGTGTGTACACATGCAATAGATTTCTTTTGTTTAAAAATGTGTTTACTTTCAGTTACGTCGTCAGCTGTTGAGAGTGTGTTACAAGAAGGTAAGAGAAGCCAATTTATTATGACAAATCATTTTGTTCGATCTATTAAGAGGACTAGGTGGTCGGTACCATTTTTAGACTATATTGAACTCCTTTAAAAGAAGAGTTCCATATAAATATATAATAAAAGTGATCATTTTTATAATTTAAATGATTGAATTTTGAAGACATCTGAACTTAAAGATTATTTAAAGTTATTTCTTATGGTTATTTTTTTTACCCCCGAGACTCCTTAATGCTCTTACTTTTAATTATTTAAATGTAGTTCATAATTCAGAACACAATTTAAAATTTCCTATTTTTCGTTATGTTTTTTTTTTAATTTCTAATTTTGTTACTGGTAAAAGTGGGTTGTGAGGATAACGAAGATAACTATTGCAATGCAGTTGGAAGGGTCGCACAAAAGTGTCCTTAGTCATGTAACTATTTTCCACTATCTCACCATTATGCTAACATAAATAATAAAGAGTCATTAATTACACTATTCAAAAAAGGTAAAGTAAATCATTTCTTTATTTTTATATTTTAGAATTAAACTTTTGGAAGACGCTATTTGTCATCGTTTCCAGTATCTCGGCGTTTCTTGCTGTAACTCTTATAATAGTATGCTCAAGATTTTTTCACACCAGAAGGAAGAGACGTGTTCAATATATAAACAGAAAGCCCCTATCTATTGTTGGAAATGTACATGATTATGATCGAATAAGTGCGACAGATAATAGATATACTTATAACAATTTTGATTCCACATTACAAAACTACAGACATGCATATAACAGTGGTAATTCAACATTAAGAAGCAACAGAAATACCTATGATCAAGTAGATTCCACACTAGAAGATCCAGACTATGTGGAAATTCATTTATAAAATGAACACGTGGATGAAAGGCGACAAAAGTTAGGGATTGAGTGTTTGTGTTGATTACGATGGCGAAAATGATTATGATAATGCTGTAGAGTGTCTTCCTTCACTTTATCAGAAACAAGCCGTTGTTGAAAACAATATTTGTCTAGCGGCATTGTTTGCTATAATAAATGTCTATATCATTTAAGATAAAAATACTTATAATGCATTGTTAAATGTACACCTAGGCGTATGGCTTCTGTATGATAAATATATGGAGATAACAAAAAGTTTTCAAGTTTAAAGTCCATTAAACGATGCAGAATAGGAGCAGAGTAAACACGGACCTCTAAAACATCAGATGTGGGATCAGGTGCAATGGAGGAGTGGGCATTTTCTATCGATCATGCTCCTTGTCATGGTTGGGAACTAACAGAGAAATATGTCGATAATGCAGTGTTATAAAAATGTTCTAACAGTTAGTATAAAAAAAGTCAGACAGCAGATAAGTTGTATTGCTGACAAGGTCATTGTATCGATATCGACATAGAACTTAAGAAGAAATTACTTTAAAGAGACTGTTAATATTTTTGTTTCATGAACTTGTCTGTCAATAATTAACATCGTTTTAGAAATTGTTCATATATAGAGCATTCTACTGTGTATCGAATCAACTGATATAGCTAATCTTCGTACGGAGTTTAGTGAGGTATACTGCTATATAAGTAAGGAAATGACGATTGAAAAGTCAAATTCATCAATTTTATCATAAAGCGTTGCTTTTATTTATCATTTACGTCTTTTTTTCTAGTATAAGATCCAAATATGAAACAGATGTGTTAGACTCTGTGGTATCATTTATTTCAAATAATAAACTTTGACCAAAAAAATAACAGAAAGACAAATTAATGGAAATTTAAAAAAAAATGCATGTAACAGCAGCAATACTCTGTCATTTATTTTGCCAAAAAATACCGTCTTATCTAATGCTGAGACGTGAAAATTATATTTGCTTTTTTCCAGCAAAAATGATAACAGTTTTCCATTCTTCTTTTTGAAAAGGAGGTTGAGCATACCGCTGTTTATATGATATTTTAGTTTTCAATAAAACCATTTGTAGACACTTTAAATTTTTATACAAATACCGTATCAGCAGAATTTTAAGCAAGGATTTTGTCATTACATGTATAAGCAAGGTTTATGTGATGGCTAAAATTAAATGCTGCAAAAAATAAACTGTTTTAAATTTGTAATTATAGCTTCTTTATAGTGAGCACTTTAAAATCGCTTATATTATTTTTCGCTAAAAATAAAATACCATATTTTTAGGATCGCTAAAATTGTGTCTCGCTAAAATTGCCGCCTATATGTTATGATTTTTCTGATTTAAAATATTATTCTGTACATATTCTTTTATTAATGTTTGACTTTCCGTATATTTCCTTAATGTATTTTATTGGTTGCATAATTCTCAAATGGTGTTTATTTCTATTGTCAAAACAAAAATATTTAACTTAATGAGGAACAATTAATTTAAAGACATACAATTAAACATTATTCTGCTCATTTGGGTTTATCCAATCATGTCCTTTTATTGATATTTTTATATTTTATTTCTTTGCAGACGTTTCTATATGATTGAATGTTAAAACAGAAAATAATATATACATGTATGTACGACATAATGGTTTTTGTAGAGAAGATATACATTGGATTAATATTTGTTGTGATATCAGAATCGTTAGGTAGGTATTTCTCTGCATTTAATCATAAAGTCATTTTACCTCAGTGTAATTCCACAGATGTTAAGAGTTCTTATGCATTATGTTAAAAAAATTTCATTACTTTTCTATGTTTCTAATCAATATAGTTTGGAATTTATTTATCCCTGCAGTTGTTTCTCATACTATTATGCTTTTAGAAGGACATAAACATAATTTTTAATGTAGGTCGACATTTTCAAATGATGTGCTGTTTTCATGCATGTATGAATTTATTGATTGATTGTTTAGTTTGACGACCCTTTCGAGAATGTTTCACTCATATATAGACGCAAGGGAGAGCTACAAATTCTGTCCTATACTCGGCACTTAAGGCCATTAAGTAGTTAGGGATCTTATTCGTGGCAGGACCTACTGTAACACAGGACCTCGGTTTATACGGTCGCATCCAAAGGACCAGTCTCTGCGTTCCACAGTAGAATTTTAACCCGCGGCTTAAGGAACAAGTCCTTACTTCAGGACTCTATTGCAAACGCTTTAATCACTGCGCAACACTGGCGACCGTGTAGTTTTGAAAATGATAAGATTTCAGGTGCACAAGTACATATTTTAAGTTCTAAGTTCTTTGCTTGTACATGTTGGATGTCATATTAGTTAAACATTCTTAAAAGGAACGTTAAGTGTTCATGATATGCTAACACTTTAATTTTTCTAACAGGAAGTTCTTTATTAATAATTACCTATTATTCCCCAGCTGCTCGTTTCAATAACAGAGTCAACGCATTAAATAAATCACGTGTTTTTCTTTACATTGAAAAAATCAATGCATTTTTAGGTTCTTTATTTGTTTTTATATTATAGTCGCATCTTTGTTTTTCGCTATCTGTGAATTTTTTCCCTAAAAGTAGTCATAATACATTTAAGATTTCCTCTTTCAATTATTTAAAATTTTAAATGTCCGACAGGATGCATGTGCGAATTCAGCAATGTTTTACAATAGTGATTGTTCAAAATATAAGGACAATCACAGGCAGGAAGTGACATATTTTAGATATGAAGAGCAAATCCTGATTCATCAAGATTACGAAGTCTTAAATGACACATAAAACATGATTTCTCCTACTAATGCAATTATTGTGTTATCCACCAGCTGTTTTGTCTCTAAGTTTGATTTTTTCTGCGACCAGCAAATCTAAAAAAAAAAAAAGCTCTGGAACATGTATAGAGTTTTGTTTCTAATGTCATTTCTGAGAAATCGCACGACATGATCATCAAGTAACGTCAATCTGATTAAAATCAGCTCCTTTGATCCGCTCACATAGATCGCTACACAAGGATCTGAAGAAAACCCATTCAGGGTCATCTCCTGGTGACCTTTCTAATAAAAATATTCATGAAAATTTTGACCAATCAGAGAGATCATACTTAAGCGACATTCGGGAAAACGAATATAGAAGTGAAAATAGCTGCGGAGAAGATCTTATCGCTTCGTACAAAACAAAGAGCTAAAAACAAGACAAAAGCAAGTACTTATTACATTACTGTACAGAAAAGACTTTGGTCCTTCTCTTGACAGGCTACAGGAACTAGGTCACGATTTTTCCATTTGTGTATCGTCGGGCCTTTCCCCTCTGTAATTGAATTCTGAGATACTTTCCAAATCTCTAAAGTGAACATTTGATTGGATAATTCAAAGGTCACCTGGAGATGACCCTGAATGGGGTTTCTTCAGATCCTTGTGTAGCGATCAATGTGAGGGGATCAAAGGATCTGATTTTAATCAGATTGCAAGTAACGGTATGTTTTATTACAATGTGCAGTTGTCTAATACTATGTATCGTTTCAATCTGGTTATCTGATTTTATGTTACAGCTTACCATAATTTATATAACACATATAAACCCGATACTTTATATGTAAATACAAAATCATCGCAAAAAAATTCAATAAAAACTTTGAGTGGATGTAAAATTCTCATTATTATAATTTCATACCGTGAAATAGAAAAACATATACATTTAAAAGGAGTACATGTATATTTCAGAAAACCTCGCCGATGACGTAAAATATGAAGGCGTTGCCTCGCAAAGTAACTCATTCAGTAGAAAAAGATGGCCTGCTAGCAAGGCCATTGATGGTTATCTTCAAGAACAGGTTGGTGAGGACACCTGCAGCATCACCGAAGGTCTTTACTATAAGACAGCTTGGTGGAAGTTTTTCACCAATCGGTCAATAAATGTGGCATACTTGCAGATATTCTTCAGGAATTACAGTAATGAATATACATCCCCTGTTTAGTATTTTTGTTTTTATCGAGACTATATATTATTATATTTTCATAAAAAAATGAACGTGTTTAATAAAAGATTACAAATTGTGACATTTCAAATTATGATGTGGACTATTTAATTATATTTAGCAGTAGACCGTCATACCGGCTTTTCTGTATTTGATTTTGATGATCCGCAGTATATACCACCATCATCCAGTGGAGAGAGAGTATTCAGCCATGATTCTACTACCTATTCTGTTATGGGTCAGAATTACCCGAAATGCCAGCAAAGATCAATAACACAATTTAAACTTAACAATAATTTATTTACAGTAATATATAATAAGTATATGAAACATAAAGTACAAACTTAGCAAGAATCTAAAAATACATACATCAGAGTGTCCGTTGCTGCACACAATGTCCCAGTGAAATTATATCCCAGTAATACCTCAATGATGCTTATACGACAAAGTATCTCCATGCATCGAATTGACAGGGTATTTATACAGTAATATAAATCTAGAATATTCTAGAAATTGTTAAAACATGATATTACTGGAAAGTTCTGGACATACACAAAGTTCAGGATTGTTCTAGAAACAATGACCGAACATGTTGACCACTCTGGAATGTTCAAGAAACTTAATGTTACTAATAATAGACATGATGAAACAATACAAATACAACACACCTCACAACACCTCCCCCCTTAAAAAGTTTGAATGTCAATGAAAAACTTAAATTGTAAAACATATGTACATTAATACAAAAATCTAATTTGTTTATGATACTCTGGACAAGGCATCTGCAATAACATTGTCTTTGCGTTTGATATGCTTAATTGTTATGTTGTATTCTTGTAACAACAAACTCCATCTAGTCAGTCTTTGATTCTTGTTTGACAATTTATGCAAAAATGTCAGGGGGTTGTGATCCGTATATACAAGAATTGGATGCAAAGTAACATTCAAATAAACATCAAAATGCTGTAAGGCTAACAACAAAGCAAGGCATTCCTTTTCAATGGTGGAATAGTTTTGTTGACATTTTGTAAGTTTCTTTTAAAAATAAGAAACAACTCTATCTACATTATCACTATGTTCTTGAAACAAAGCTGCCCCGATTCCAACATCACTAGCATCAACAGTAAGCTTAAATTGCTTAGAAAAATCTGGAGTTGACAAAACTGGGTTGCTCATAAGGACAGATTTGATTTTATGAAAGGATTTTTCACAGTCCTTTGTCCATTCAAAGTTAACCCTCTTTTGTAAAAGATTTGTAAGTGGACTTACAACTGAGGAAAAATTTGGACAAAATTTTCTGTAAAACCCAGCCATGCCCAAAAACCTCATTAATTCTTTCTTGTTTGTAGGAATCGGGAACTTTGCAATAGCTTCCACTTTAGCCATAATGGGTGTAACATAACCTTGACCTACTTTATGACCTAAATATTCTACATAAGCATGACAAAATTCGCTCTTCTCAAGATTCACAGTTAAGTTTGCTTTAGCTAAAATGTCAAATAAAGCACGCATGATTCGGAGATGTTCGTCCCATGTGTTGCTGTATATGACGACATCATCAATGTAGGCCTCGCATCCCTCAAGGTCTTGAAGAAGGGAGTGAATCATCCTTTGGAATGTAGCCGGTGCGTTTTTCATGCCAAAAGGCATTACTTTATACTGGTAAAGTCCATCTGGTGTAGCAAAAGCAGATATTTCTTTTGCTCTTTCTGTTAACGGTACTTGCCAGTAGCCTTTCAACAAGTCAAATTTACTGACAAATTTCGCGTTTCCAGTGTTGTCAATACAGTCATCGATTCTAGGTATTGGATATGAATCAGTTTTGGTAACAGAATTCACCTTTCTAAAGTCTGTACATAATCGGTACGAACCGTCCTGTTTTGGTACAAGAATACACGGTGAGCTCCAATCACTTTTACTAGGTTCAACAATGTCATTGTCCAACATATACTGCACTTCCCTTCTTAGGTACTGCAATTTTATTGGATTGAGACGGTACGGATGTTGTTTGATAGGCAGGGCGTCGCCAACTATAACATCATGACAAGCTGCATTAGTTTTCTTTGGAACATCCGAGAAGATTTGATGATACTCATTCATCAAGTTTTTAACTTGTTCTTTTTGGTGAATGTTCAAATGTCCAAGTTTGGAATCAAAATCAGCCAAAATTTCTGAGTTTTTCAAGCGGACACTCTGATTACAATCTTTCTCATTCATCTCTACACTCTTATCACTCTCAATACAATTTTGAACAGTCTTAGCGTTGGCTAAAGTGGAAACTGGTTTTACAGAATTTCGGTCACACCTTTCAAAATACTCTTTTAACATGTTAATGTGACAAACCCGTTTCTCTTTACGTCGACCTGGTGTCTTAACTACATAGTTTACATCACTGATCTTGCTTTCAATTTCATAAGGGCCATAAAATCTGGCCTGTAAAGGATGACCAGGAATAGGTAAAAATACAAGAACCTTATCACCTGGCTTAAACACCCTATTTCTGGCATCTTTGTCATACCACATTTTCATTTTCATCTGAGAACTCTTCAAATTTTCTTGTGCTAATTTACAAGCATTGTAAAGTTTTTCTTTGAAATCAGACACATAATCTAAAAGATTAAGATCACTAGTCTCAGTCAGCCACTTTTCCTTCAACAATTTTAAAGGACCTCTAACTGTATGACCAAACACCAATTCAAAAGGACTAAACCCAAGAGACTCCTGGACTGCCTCTCGTGCAGCAAATAGTACAAGATGAACCCCTTCATCCCAGTCTTTCTCATACTGGTAACAATAAGTCTTCAGCATTGTTTTTAGGGTTTGATGAAAACGTTCTAGCGCTCCCTGGGACTCAGGATGATAAGCAGTTGATCTATATTGCCTTATACCCAACTCATGCATGACTTGCTGGAACAACCCCGACATAAAATTTGAGCCTTGATCCGACTGAATTGCCTTGGGTGCTCCTACAAAACTGAAGAACTTGGTTAGGGCCTTCACTATGCTCTTTGCCTTTATATTCCTAAGAGGTATGGCTTCAGGAAACCGAGTGGATGTACACATAATGGTAAGTAAATACTGGTTTCCAGATCTAGTCCTAGGCAAAGGTCCTACACAATCCACCAACACTCGACTAAACGGTTCTTCAAAAGCTGGAATGGGTTGGAGAGGAGCAGATGGTATCTTCTGATTTGGTTTACCTACCATCTGACAGACATGGCATGACTTGCAAAACTTCGAAACATCCTTTCTTAGCTTAGGCCAATAAAAATGACTCAAAATCCTATTATTATAAGTCTTATTGATACCTAAATGACCAGCCATAGGTGTATCGTGAGCTAAACTCATGACATCTCGACGATAAGCAGCTGGGACCACTATCTGGTGAACAACACGCCACACTTCATCTGGAGAAGCATCAGGTGGTCGCCATTTTCGCATAAGGATGCCATCTGTCATATAGAAGCATTCTCCAACTTTAGTAGCCTCTTCTGGTGGAAGTGCCCTCTTACTAAGTTGAATGATATCTGGGTCTTTATGTTGTTCAGAGAGTAAACGTTCTCGGCTGAGGATGTCCTTGCCTTGGCTAACTAGTGGATGCAACTCATCATCCTCACCACCAAATTTTGGTAACAGTTCTTTCTTCTCTCGCTTCTTGATATTGTGTGGTTCCATGCTTGTTTGAGTGCCATCAAGGTCAGATAAGAAAGTGTCATTCAAATCAATATCAACAGAGGAATTCGTCTCGTCAAAGGCTTGAGTATGGTCTGCCTCCATTTCTTGTTTTCTGGCCATCGCTCTAGTAACAGCACAGGCTGGATAAATGTCATCATCTTCATCATCGCACATGACATCTGGATTGATTTTCTCACAAACTATAGGATCTGGTACAACTTTTCCACCAGCTATATCATTGCCTAGCAGCAAAGAAATGCCTGGAACGGGAAGAGTAGGTCGAACACCTACGATAACAGGTCCAGTAACTAAATCTGACTTCAAACTAATTCTATGCAGGGGAACATCAATGACGCCTAGCTCCACACCCTGTAATAAAACTGACCCACCAGTAGAAGTCTGCTCAGAAAAAGGAAGCACGCCCTCTAACAATAACGTCTGTGCAGCACCAGTATCTCTCAAAATCTGTACAGGTTTTATTTCGCTAGAGTCACCGAGTGAAACAAATCCCTGAGACATAAAGGGCTTATAATCCTCCATAGAATCAATAGAACTGGACTGTGAACCCTGGACATCAGGAGTGTCAGAACAAATCGAAACTAAGGTTTCTCTATCACCTCTAACTGCCGCACAAGCATGTGGTTGAGTTTTATCAAAATCATTTTTTCTCTTAAGTTTAAAGCATTCACTGATCAGATGACCCTTTTTCTTACAATAACTACAAGTAGGAAGCGACCCTATTCCAGACGATCCTTCAACACGTCCTGGACCGGACTTAAAACCACCTTGGGATGGAGACTGGGAACTTGTGAAAGACTGAGACCCTGAACCACTCTTTTTATATGTGTCTGAATTGGTAGAATTACTGCTAGTCTGAGATCTTGAAACAAAATTCTTTTTATGAGACAGAGCATAAGTATCAGATATGACTGCTGCCTCTTCAAGAGTTTTCACATTCTTATCTTCTAAATGTGTTTTCAAATCTTGAGGAACACATTCCTTAAACTCTTCTACCAGGATGACTTGGCGCAAATTAGCAAAAGTTTTATCAAGATTCTTAGATCTGAACCAATGATCGAATAAATCTTCTTTCTCTCGTGAAAATTCAACAAATGTTTGATTATCAAACTTCCTATACTTTCTGAACTTTTGTCTATACGCTTCAGGTACTAATTCATAGGCTTTTAATATTGCTGCTTTGACCTTCTCATAGTCTGAACTTTCAGCTACCCCTAGTGCAGAGTATACCTCAGCTGCTTTGCCAACCAGTACACTTTGTAACATTGTTGACCAAACGTGTTGTGGCCATTTAAGATTCTCTGCGACTTTTTCGAATTGGGGAAAATATTTGTCTACAGATTTTTCTTGAAATTTCGGAACTAACCTAATATTTTTTGCTGCGTCAAATTCATTCTTGACAAATGACGGTTCTGGTTGGTGCTGTAATCTTAATTTCTCTAACTCAAAGTGCTCTTGTCTTTCTAATTTGTCTAATTCAAATTTTCGTTCACGCTCTCGTTCTTCTCTTTCTAATTTGTCTAATTCAAATTTTCGTTCACGCTCTCGTTCTTCTCTTTCTCTTTCTCGATCTTCTCTTTCTAATTTTTCTCTTTCTAATCGCATTTTCTCTAACTCTAATTGAAACTGATATTCTGCCATTTTGTAAGAGCCTAATTCTGATTTAACTGTATATTCTGGAAGATCATATTTTTTAAAGATGTTTTCTTCTACTAGTTTGTTTGCAACCTTAATTCTAATGTCTTGCTTTCTCTGAGAGGATTTAACATCTAACCCAAAATGCAAACCTAATGCGATCAAGTCATCCTTTTTTAACGTATCAAAAACCTGAACACTTGGTGAACTAAGAAAGTCTGTGACCGAAAATACCATGTTGATTTTTGCTGGCTTATAGTCAAATTTAACGGTTCAATAAACAAAATTCTGACAATAAACTGCAAAAGTGCAAGAAATTCTTGATCCCGGACGATTCTGTTATGGGTCAGAATTACCCGAAATGCCAGCAAAGATCAATAACACAATTTAAACTTAACAATAATTTATTTACAGTAATATATAATAAGTATATGAAACATAAAGTACAAACTTAGCAAGAATCTAAAAATACATACATCAGAGTGTCCGTTGCTGCACACAATGTCCCAGTGAAATTATATCCCAGTAATACCTCAATGATGCTTATACGACAAAGTATCTCCATGCATCGAATTGACAGGGTATTTATACAGTAATATAAATCTAGAATATTCTAGAAATTGTTAAAACATGATATTACTGGAAAGTTCTGGACATACACAAAGTTCAGGATTGTTCTAGAAACAATGACCGAACATGTTGACCACTCTGGAATGTTCAAGAAACTTAATGTTACTAATAATAGACATGATGAAACAATACAAATACAACACACCTCACACCAGCCCAAACAAACTACAAAATATAACAGTTAACCGATTGACAAATGGCATAGCCATATTTAATTCAAAAGACCCCCCACTTAATACAAATTGTACAGAATATGAGCCTCTATTCGCTACCGTTGAAATATGTGAAGTAAGAATCATAGGTATGTACTATAGTAAAAATAAATGTATTTATTTTTCAGTTATTAATTCAATAACCGAGATAAATTATTGATGTATTATTCAAGAAGACAAAGATAACGAAGACGAAAAACAATAAGACTGCCATGAAAACAGATTGTCTTTATTTTTTTTTTTTACAATGTTATAATATACGATTTTGTCGGTCTGTTGTAGGTTGCAGAGCTGGAGCTTACGGGGAAGGTTGCAAACCTTGTCCATCAATATGTCCTAACGAAAGTTGTGATGCATTCAATGGATCATGCAGATATCAAAAACCAAGTAATCGTATTGACCTCTTTAGGTTTTCAAACATTTTTTTTTTATTTTGAGTATACAGATAATTGATCCTTTTATGCATGTTGATAAACTAATCTAATTATAATAAACACTTTTCAGTAATAGGTTTTCTTTGAAGGAATAAAATTTGAAGGAACAAACTTACTCTTTGAGCCACGATAATTAAAAAGGAATGTTAAAAAATCAGAAGCCGATAGTTATAGCATTGAAAATTCTAATTTCATTCATGAAATGAGAATTTTTGATATCTGCGTGTTCCATTGTTCCTTTGGCACGCTACAGTCCTATAACTGCTCGATAGCCATGGAGGCCGCTTTAAGGTTTTTCATCTGTATATGGTCACTTCTCTATATGAATAAAAATTCTCGAACGAGATGTAAAAATCTTCAATCAATCAAGGGCAATTTTTAACATCGATTTTTATTCTTTAATGCTGAGAACATTTAAAAGAAATTAAAAAAAAACAACATTTAAACCTTGTATGCTTGAAAAAATTATGAAGGATGCAAATCTAATGGAAAATTCTTTGATTTTTTTTAAATCCCTGTCAATTTGCATTGCTGTAGACTTAAGCATATGCAGTTGTGGACACAGAATTTTTATAAGAAATCTAACACTATGAGTGTCGAATTCGAGAAATTTTGAACTTATATTGTAAGAATATTAAACTATTTAGATCTGATAGCAACGTATATGGATGTAGACATTCTTCCCTGTCCTTGAAATTTCCTGATAATTCAAAGGTTTTATGTATTTATGCCAAGCGTCTTCAGCATCATTGTCTGACTTTTTCACGGATAAAAAACCTTATCAAAGACTACGAGAAAAGAATTCGTTTTCTACTTTAACCTGTTTTTGACATATCAAAACAATTTCAGTCTTCATATCTTTTCAATGTATAAATTTGAAACCACAAGAAAGAGCATTTTGAGGACAATTCATAGGAATGTTAACAAGTTCAACTGCTTTTGTACAAACTGAACAATCTAGTTGATAATTCAAAAAGGAATACATTTTACAAACAAATAAGAAGGAAATAATCTTCTCCGATGATTCGAAGCTCTTACTTTCAGTTGACAAAATATCAAATGCATATTTTAAAACATTTTTTTTTTAATTTTTTTTAGACAATGGTTGTTCACAGACACCAAAGACTTTCATAGTGATCCTTCTCGCCGTTTCAGCATTTCTTATTGTCATTACAACAACCATTTTGACTTTTAGAGTACGTCGAAAAAGAAACCAAAAGCACAAAGAGAGAAATCAGAAAGATACCAAGACAGCTGTAAACTTACATTTCTACGACAAAATTAAAAAGACACAAGGGGAAAATGTGTATAGTGAAATTAACTTTGCAGTGAATGTGTCTCTTTATGAAGAAATTCACATATAAAAATAAATGTTCCAAGATTTTTTTTTTTGTACAATTTGTTTTAATGTCATGAGAATGTAATTCTCGTTTAATTGGAAAATATTATGGTTCCTTGAAATGTGGACATGAGTTAATATGAAAATTATATTTACAATTCGTTTGTATGTCATACAAGTACCCCCATGAGATTTAAAGGCTCGTGTACCTTTAATAACTTCATAACTTTTTCACCTGTAAATGTTTCGATTGACTGATGCACCATTTAAATTTATTATTAAACAGCGTCACATTTTTATTTGTTCACATAATTGCGCTAAAGCTAATATGTAAGAGATTGTTGATATTATCACTGTCAATATTCATGAAGATTTTAGATACGCGTGAACTGACCCAAAACAGATTACTAGTATACTCGAATAATTTAGCCAAGAATTAGAGCCATCATTTAACTTTTGTTCATAAATAATACAACGTCAAATAGTGTTATCTTTTTCTCATGTACATTTTAGTAGTTCTTTGTAAAATAAATTATGCTATAAAGAGATTAGACAAACTAACAGCTAAAAAAGAAGCACAGTGTCTTCTTGAACTCTAACATTGTGTTGATAAATTTGATCTCTGGTGTCCAAAGGCACCAAAATATTTTAAATACCAGTACATTGTAACTAATTCTTTTTTTTAATTTGGATTGTTTTTGTGGTTTTTAACGAAGTGACGATTCACAGAATGTGAAAGATTGGCGAAGAAGTACCCTTTCTAGTCCAGATACTTAAAATGGAGCTCCAAAGTGGAGCGGTGGAGCAAATAACATCATCAATCATCATGGAGACAAAACACACCCTGCATGCATGAATGGTTTAACAATTGATCATTAAATCGAAAGAAGATATCAGTCTTTGTTGAAGGACACAAAAGAAATGACCTAGATGATCAGACATGACCATTAAAACGCTACAGTGAATAAAGGGATAGCAAATGATCTTGTGTGGTCCCTTAACAGGATTTTCCATGACGTAAATATTGAGATTTTGTTGCACTATTGATTAATGGTGTTTTGAAAATGTGAATAATGGGGGTTTAAAATGGAAAGGGTCGAAAGGGAATGCTCACTCCTCAATGACACTTATTTTATCATAAAGGTAGCTCTTATTAAGCCATTTACGTCTTTTTTCCTAGTATAAGATCCAAATTTGAAACAGATGTGTTAGACTCTATGGTATCTTATATTTCCAATAATAAACTTGGACAGAAAAAATTAGCAAAAAGACTCTGTACGAATACTTGATATCGCGATTACTTAACTTAGCGGAACTCTTTCGCGAAGGAGGTAGGAATCGTCTGTTGGGTGGGGGCAATGTGCTTTTCAATACAATGCAAGATCGATCATTGTAGCATTTATAAGGACAGATAAGTAAAAAATCCTGGTGGAATACCTCGCTAAACAATTGCTGAACTAGCCTAATATATTTTTGAGAGGAGCCAATCCTAAATTGTCACATTTTTAACGATATTTTTAATTAAGCGGACTCTTCTCGTTAAATTTTCTTTGAAAATTGTCACATTTTTAAGCATATAAAATATTCTAATCTTTCCTTATTTGACAATCTACTATTTGGAGTTCAATATCTGGCAAAATATCGTGATTTCGGCATTAAATTGTTCGAATCATTCGATTGTCACTACTCTAAACAATGTCATTTGCCCCCAGAAATGTAGACTTTTCTCGACTCCCCAGCAAAAGAGCGGTAGTAAGTTAGATAACTGCGAGGTACTCATTGGTAGTCGCGACATAACGTATTAATGGAAATTTAAGAAATAAATGCATGTAACAGCAGCAGTACTCTGTCATTTCTTTTACCAAAAATAAAATTACCCTCTTATTTGCTATTTTTTCAAAAAAATGATAACAGTTTTACATTCTTCCTTTTGAAAAGTAGGTTGAGCATACCGCTCTGTATGTAATATTTTGATTTAAAAAATACCTTTGTAGATCTTTAAATTTTATGCAAATACCGTATAAGCAGAATTTTAAGCAAAAAATTTATTTTTTGCATTGCATGTATTAGCAAGGGTTCTGTGATCGCTAAAATTAAATACAGCAAAAAAATAAACTGTGTCTAATTTTTGATTATAATCTCTTTAGTGAGCACTTTAAAATCGTTTATATTACTTCTCGCTTAAAATAAAATACCATATTATAAGGATTGCTAATATCGCTAAAATTGCGTCTCGCTAAAATTTCCACCTACATGATAAGAGTTTTCTGATTTAAAATATTATTCAATACATATTCTTTTTTTTATAAATGTTTGACTTTCCATTCACTTTCTCAATGTATCTTATTGGTTGCATACTTCTCAACTGGTGTTTATTTTTTTGCCAAACAAAAATATTTCACTTAATGAGGAACAATTAATTTGAAGACGTACAATTAAACATGATCGTGCTCATTTGGGTTTATCCATTCATGTCCTATTGTTGATATTTGTATAATTTATTTCTTTACAGACGTTACTATATAATTGAGTATTAAAACAAAAACTAATATATACATATATGTACGACATAATGGCTTTTGTAGAAAATATATACATTGGATTAATTTTTGTTGTGTTATCAGAATCGCTAGGTAGTCAATTCTAAGCATTTAATCAAAGTCATTTTACATCAGAGTTATTCTACAGATGTTGAGAGTTTTCACGCATTATGTTTAAAAAATTTCATACTGTTCTATGTTTCTAATCAACATGGTTTTAATTTTTTTTTTTATCCCTGCAGTTATTTCCCAAACTTTGACGCTTTTATGTGGACAATAAACATAGTTAAATGTACGTCGACTTTTTAAATGATGTTCTGTTTTCATGCATTTATGAATTTATTGATTGATTGTTTAGTTTGACGCCCCTATTGAGAATTTTTCACTCATATAAAGTCGCTACTTCATGGCAAGGGAGAGGTACAAATTCTGTCCTATACTCGGCACTTAAGGCCGTAAAACAGTGAGGGATCTTATTCTTGGCAGCACCTACTGTGACACAGGACCTCAGTTTATACGGTCGCATCCGAAGGACAGGTCTCCGCGTGCCACAGTAGAATTTAAACCTCGACGTAAGGAACAAGTCCTTACTTCAAAACTCTACAGCAAACGTTTTAACCACTGCGTAACACGGGCGACTTCGCAGTTTTGAAAATGATAAGGTTTCACGTGCACAAGTACATATTTAAATTCTAAGTTCTTCCTCGGTGTATGTTGGATGTCATATCGCAATGGACGTTAAGTATTCATGAGTTGCTCACACTCAATTTTTTTTCTAACAGGAAGTTCTTTATTAATAATAACCAATGATTTCCCAGCTCCTTCTTTCAGTAGCATAGTTAGCTCATTAATCACTTGTTTTTTATTAAATTAAAAAAATAATTGCGCTTTTAGGTTTTTTTTATTTGTTTTATATTTAATCACTTTCTTGCACATTTATGTTCGTTTTCCGCTTTTAGGGATTTTTTCCCTACAAGTAGTGATAATACGTTAAAGATTTTAATTATTTAAAATTTTAAATGTCCGACATGATGCATGAGCGTATTCAGCAACATTTTACAATAGTGATTGTTCAAAATATAAGGACAATCCCAGGCACATAGTAATACAATGAAAATTCAAGAAGATCAACGTAAGTCGACGTTCAACGTAAGTCGTATTTGTATCAAGGTATGCAAGATAATGAAGTTAAACAGTATCAAGGTATTATATGAAATTGAATGCATAACACATACATATAAGGACTAAAAACTTGGACATAAAATCCTTTAGAAAATTTTTCTTGATACATAAAAAAAACCAGTGGTCAACATGTATTCTGCATTCATGAATTAACAAACTAGTGTGTATTTCAGGGATTCATATGACGAAATATATCTGCACTGTAACCGACAGTTATTCAAACGCTTATGGTCTGCGACACAAAAAAGGAAGGGATGGGGTGGGGGCATTAAAAATTGCCTAAAATCTACATTCAAATACGCTTTACATTTGAGAACTCTGATATATGTAAGTTAGTATATTTTTAAAGTAAAAGCAATATTCCAATTTGATTTTTTCAAACGTGTATTTGTAGATTCATAGCATTGCATTTGACCCACATCTGAAAGACGCGCGGGAAAGTGATTGATGGAGAAAGGGGGAGGGGATAATTTTCTGTTATCAAATCAAAACTGGTGGTACAAAAATTATACAAAAAATTATGAAGATTATTTTTACTACAAACTATTAAAAGAAAGTTTTTACCTAAATTAAACGACAGGTTTTTTCACAAAAAAAATTGAAATTGAAAAATACACTATTTTCAAGGCTTGGATTAATCATTGTTTTTCATTTTAAGGTCTTGATGATGTGTATTTCAAAAAGATGACTATATTTTTGTGTTAGATTATTACAAGAATAAGCTGATGAAAATTGACAGTTATAGCTAACCTGGCTTTTTTGAAAATCAAGGTTTAAGTACTTCATTGATTAAAAATTAAATGGGGGGGGGGGGTACTTTTGGAATTTCTTGTCCAAAAACTACTCTAATAATTTTGTCCAAAATGTGCATACACACAGAAGATTTAATCTTGTAACAAATAGCAAAAATTGAATATTTTTTGGGTGGGGGTGTTGTACCTCAAATATTATAGAACTATTTAGCTTTCCCCCTTCTCTCTCTCTCTCTCTCTCTCTCTCTCTCTCTCTCTCTCTCTCTCTCTCTCTCTCTCTCTCTCATTAGATAACGGACATGATAAAGCAAAAGTTGGATTTTTTGAAAACGTTTCTCAGTCAGTGAAGAAAAGTAATAAACAAGATTTTCATTTTTTTCAAAATTGTTTTTGTCTATCATGTATAAACATTTGCTTTTTTTCCATTATGTTGCAGTTTTGTAATGTTTGTATAAAAGAAAAACATCACATGTTATGACAGAAAAATTAAAAAAAATGACCAAAAATTATATATTTGCACCAATTAAAGAAATCGAAAAAGAAACATATACTGAGGAAAATTCTTTTAAGAGGATATATTTGAAAAAACAGACACCAAGAAGTTCTTTTAATCAAAGGTCATTTTTTCAAAATAATTCATGACTAAGACGTCTTTTTATTGGTTTTGATATATGATTTAATATGCAGATGTTATAGTTGTTAAAACAATAATCACTATTCAGATAAATAAGGAAGTTGTTACAGTAGTTTTACTTTTTAAAATTATTTTTATGCATGTTTTAAAAAATGACAAATATATAGATAACAAAAAGGAAGCAATGTGAACATAAAATCTAGTACATGTATTAAATACTTCAACTGAACATTAAAATACGCAACACGGTAAATCGGAGAAGATGAATGCTTTACTAGAAATTATATATAGTGGACTGGCATTTGTTTGTATAGCAGTTGGTCTAGGTAATCTTAATTTTGCACGATATTAAATTAAGTTAATCACAATGAAATAATTTAAATGATATAATGTGTTCTTTATTACTAAAAAGGCCTTATGTTGTATAAATTATTGCTTATAGGGTTGTTTTGCTTTCGTAATTTTCAACCATTTTAACTCCGAATTTATTTTATTTGGAACTCGAATCGATCGGCCACCTATTTGATAAGGCATTATGCTTTAAATTTGACGTCGTTTTTTCACTAGAAGGCGAATACGTAGCGTAAACATTTTCGTGAATGAAATAGCTAGTAAAATTGATAACTAATTTCAAGAATAAAAGATAAGACACATTTCGCTAAATTACGTTCAATAAGAAATTTTAAAAGTTTGACTCGGAAAGACAGATTTTTTTCAGGTGCACAAAAAAAGCTGTCGAAAGATTCAAATCAAGGATCAGTAAATATCATATGAAGTAACTTACATGTAAAACAAGTAGCTGTCCTTTAAAAAAAGGTCTACAGTACATGGACCATACGCATATTTGTTTCTAACCGAAATTCAACTTATGATAATAGAAAAATTTCATTGAATATTCATATAGGTTAGTTCAAATTTCCTTCAATAATCTGCATACTTTGATTGATAGAACTTTCATAGCAAAATTGTTATTGTTAGTCTGATTGGCCTATAAATTACTAATTTAGAAAAAAATAGTTATTTTAATACATATAATAAAAAACGGCGGGGACTTACTATATATTCGAGATTTATTCGTAAGAAATCTAACACTGGCAAAATAGATCTGATAGTACACGTGTAGCAAAGCTCTGTAGTACGCATATTTTTTTTTAGCCCCAACCCCTCCCCTATATGAAAAAAAAGTTGCTAAATACTTTATCAAACCTTGTCCGGATTGCTAAATATCAAACTGTTTTAGAGCCTTGATGCACAAAACCAATGCCGCTGAAGACTTGTTCTATCTTTTAAAAGCTAGAACTCGTCGTTGAATGAAGTTTTTAATTCAAGTTGTATCTGTATCTATACACATATATGTATATATACCATAGAATCATTGTTTAGTTAACTTTGTATATAAAAGTGTGTGTATAAAAGAGAAATCTTTATCTGTCAATAAATATATAAATACGATATGCAAATTTAACAGCGAAATTTGCTAATAAATGACGTATTCTAATTCGAATAGGACAAATTATTATAGGGTATTCATGTGCATGCATTGCATAGACGTATGCCCAGGGCGTTGGTTTAGCCTCCCATATATATTTTCTGCGTGGGCGTCAGAGTCCAAGCAATAATTGTTTACCATAATTTAAAAAAACCCAAAAGCAAAGCATGGAAATGAGATAGCAAGTAGTCGTTAAAAGTATTAAAATCAAATTAGTCTATGCGAACTGAAAAAGATATGACTTTGTCAGTCAGTAAATACATCATTTAGTCAAATTTATTCAAATGCTGCCTTAATATTTTTTATTCAGATTGTTATGTCATCGTTTACACATTGAGTTGTCCATGATTTTCTCCGGTTTTTTTTTTTTTTTTTTTTTTTGAACATGACATAATCCTTCTCTTAATTTTGTCGTTAAGCTTCCGTATGTTTAAACTTATGATTTATAGTCAATCTTTAAACTGTTATGCCGAGATATGCTTCCGGGAGTGAGTGTTAAAGCCCTGTTCAACGGATTGTTCTGTTTGTTGTTATTTTTTTAGATCAATGATTTCTCAGTATTTTCTCCAATGTTATCGAAAATTTTCTACGGTATCCTTACAAAGGTAAATATCAGCAATTTAGAATATAAAATAATGAGCCTTTCAACATTTTCCTTTCGATCTTTAATTAATGATTTGCCGTGATGTCTTTTGATTTGTTTTCTTGTTTACATGGCAAACACATTTATTTCAAGTTTTGCGCAAAATTCGTAATGGTACAAGTTCAATACCAAAATCATTGTAAATTGATTGTTACATAAGTCAATCAATAACTCAGTTTTGCAAAAATTCTTACGGTATATAAATATCGTTAAAGTTTATATTTTGAAAGAAAGCAAATGTAGGGCTTTATTTTTACAATGATTTGACTATGGAAAATTCCTCTTTTTATTAATGCACAAGGTTCACGGCGTGTGTGACAAGTGAATATACCTGTAAGATTTTCTTCTCCTGAGTACATGTACCTGGTCCAACCTATGAAATTTCAGTGATCCCCTTGATGTCCTCTTAATATTTTTGTATAGTTTTATAGTTTTACGTTTAGATAGATCTGGCCCCAAGACCAAAGAGAGACAGACTTAAATCAAAATTTCAAGCCAATATATTTCTTTTAATCAATCTGATAACAAAACAAATTTTTTTCGATTTGTTTCAATTAGAATATTAAAAATAAATCTGCAAAGAAATTAGAACTTAATATGTATTTTAAATCACTAGTTATTCAAATTCAGAATATTGACTTAAATCTGTTCTCAGTTTTGGTCTTGGAGTCCAACTATCATTTTTTTCTATATTTCTCTTTTACAACAATTTTAACTTATTTCTATATTAAAAATAATTTGTTAGTCTTCATCAAAATTTATACAAAATAAGATAAATAGCACATTTCAAGGAAATTCGGCTACAAGATATTCCTCAATATGAACGCAGATTGTAAGGTCAAGTTTGGAGTGTCTTGAGTAATATACAATTATTGCTGCTTTTAGGTCAATACGATGATTTATACACCTGAGGAGTACAATATTTACTGAACCCGATAGGGGAAGTGAATACCCAGATAGCAAGACATAGTTGGGCCAACGTTGGCCCAATTTTTTTTTCCAACGTTGGCCCATTGTTGGTAACCTTACGTTGGCCGACAGTAATTTTGCTCATCGGTCCAACGTTGGTCCAACATGTTGGCATATTGTTGGGCCAACGTAGGTAAAATTATATGACAACAACCAACCAACCTTAATTACTGGTTTGTTAGGTTGGCCCAACGTTGGCCCTTTGTTGAAATATGAGATGGCATATTGTTGGGCCAACGTTTTATTAGTGTTTGCCAACTAGCAGCCAACCTTAACAACTGTTTGGTTAGGTTGGCCCAACGTTATCATTTGTTGAAATGCCAGATGGCATATTGTTTTGCCAACGTAGTTTGTAGTTTTTGCCAACTAACAGCCAACCTTAACAACTGGTTGGTTAGGTTGGCCCAATGTTGACCCTTTTTTACAATGTCAGATGGCAAATTGTTTGGCCAACGTAGTTATTACACAGAAACATTTTCAATTGGTTAAGTGATGCTTTACATAAACTTATTTTATGACTGTTTAAAAAAATTAATACAAAATTCAATCTGCATTCATAATGCATACATGGACATTTTCAATGTAAGCACTGATGATTCACTGTAAAAATATTTTATATACATCAATTCAATCATAATTTACAAAATAAATCTTAAAATAGACGATAGAGGTAAATTATTAAAAAATATCAATTCAAAGTTCTTAATCAGGGCTCACTTCCTTTATTACTGTCCCTTTGTTGTATTCCCGCTCTTTTCCCATCCCTTCGTCGCCTCCCGTTTCCTTCATCTTGATCTTTGTCATACGTACTCGTACTTTATACACTTCTTTATGCATGGTCTTCGATTTCATTGCTATTTACCGCCACAACATTTGTTTTCCTTGCAGTCTCTGACTAAAAATACAAAATAGTTTGATATTAGAAACAATGCAATTACTGGTCCAACTTATGAATAAATATTACTTACATTAAATCTTTTAATAAAGAGAATAGTGTATTATACTATTAGTGCACCTTGATTTCCTTGTTGCAATCGTGTCTGTAATTGACAGTTAAGAATTAAATAGAAACAACTTGAAAGATGTTATTTAACCTTAACTTACATTGCCTGTGTGCAAAAACATGAAAAGAATGAATTCCGAATCAATATATTTTAACAGTTTACCTGAATAAATAAGAATAAATATACTTACATCGCTTCTAAATGCAGCTATAGCAAGTGTATAATCCACAAATTTAAATTTTTCTTCTTCTTGCTTTCCCTGCATTTTCAGTCTATGAGCAAGTCTATGTGCAATTGAATCTGACAGCTCACTCCACAGTTTGGTCTAATTTGATATCCACGCGACTCCCCCAATCTTTAGCGAACGTCTAACTTTTGTTTTCCATTCAATTATAAAGCTGTGCCATTTTGATTTATGTATATGTAGGCTTCATTCACATCCTGTTCCTGAGAACTTGTATTCAGTCTTTTCTAAATTCTCATGAATACAACGCTCATGAAAAATTTCATTATTTCAAGGGTTTTATTTCAAATAAATAGATAAGCATGCGTGTGCACAATTCAAAAAATATAATAGAACGCTCTTTGGTGCTGTGATCACTTAAGTTCAAAGTTAAAATATTGAAAATATCAGATCTAAACAAAAACAGTCATCCAGTTAAAAGCATGGACATTGAATGTCCTTTTAATTATTTCAGAATGTGCATCTAAATTAAAACTTAATTAGAACCAACGTTGTCCCAACGTAAAGCTCAGCAGTTAAGACTGACACTTGGCAGTATAATAATTGGGCCAGAGTTGGCCCAATATAAATATCCCATCCTTGAAACACCTAAACAAAAGTACACTCGTGCTAACATCGGACCAACGTCGGGTCAACATACTACTACCAACTTGATAAGACACTTTCTTTAAGGGTCTATTATAAACATCAGACCAACATTGGGCCAACATACTACTAACAATTTGATAAGACACTTTCTTAAAAGGTGTATTACAAACATGGGGCAACGTTGGGCCAACATACTACTAACAATTTTATAAGACACTTTCTTTAAGGGTGTATTACAAATATTTGGCCAACGTTGGCCTAACATACGACTACCAACTTGATAAGACATTTTTAAGTATGTATTACAAACATTTGACCAACGTTGGGCCAACATACTACGATCAACTTGATAAGACGCATTCTTTATGGGTGTATTTCAAACATCGGGCCATCGTTGGGCCAACATACTACTACCAACTTTAAAAGACACTTTCTTTAAGCGTGTATTTTCTAGGAATTCTGTCATGGTCGAGAAGGTTGGCATGGTGACATTGGTCCAACGTTGTTTCCCCACCGCCAACCATACAACCTTTTGCCAATGTTGGCCCAACATAGTCTTGCTATCTGGGTATTGTACTTCGAAGGTGGCTAAAGCATCGTATTGTCCGCAAAAAACCCCAGCAATAACTGTTTTATTATATGATTAAATGATAGCAAACTCCAACAATACTGTTTCGTTGCTTTAATCAAAAAATTAAACAAGACGTTTCAGCAAGAACACGTTGTAACAGAAAAAATGGAACAGGTCAATAATCTAATATATTGATGTGCAATAATTCATTATATTGACCTGGAAGATCACGTGCAGGTTAATATAACGTAGTATATTTCTAACATTGTTGGATCTCAGCCGAGCAGAGAGAAGGAAATTATGGAATCATATAACAAAAATATATTATGGTGGTAAAGTATTACCTGGTACGTATAATTATGATGTTTCAATGCAGAATTGAAAAGATACGGCTAGTACATTGTGATGTTTTACGGACAGCCTTATCCTAACAGCAATCTTCACTTGTATTCCTTGAACTTACCGTGGAATAGAGCCTACACCGCACGTATTCAATGCAAAACAAAATTACTGTGGTTGTTTCAGCCAGAGAGCACGAGCAATGATATCAACTTTTCCATCAGTAGATTGTGTCGTTTAAAAATGGATCGTACTTCATGTATACGTTTATTTCAAATAAATACTATTTCTCTCCTACCTACTTCTCTCTTTCTCATAGATAACGTATTAATCCGCTACATTTCAGAAAATCTAGCTCAAAACCCAGTGTATATGGGAGCAGCTTCTCAAAGTTTAGTTCACAAAAACAACTGGGCGGCAGCAGATAAAGCAGTAGATGGACACACTCTAGAGGAAGATGGAAAAGATTACTGTAGCTTCACGCGTTCTAACAAATCAAAGACTGCATGGTGGAAATTACCTTTGCTTCAAAAGTCCAGTGTCGCTTACTTGCTACTTTTCCTCAGACAAACAAGTATTCGATTTAATTATTTTAGAATTACCCATAACAAGAATAGTAAAGAATCATATCAGATGGTACGATAAGAAAATACAAATTATTTTCAGTCTATTTAAATTTCTGTTTAAAACCGAAATGTGTAAGGCAAAAATCCATTTAACAATTTAATATTTCCTATTGATAAAAAAATGGAGGAAAAATGCTAATTGTCTGTGTTAACTTGCATGTGATATTGGTCGCAATATACTTTGTACATTGAAACAAAATAGGTTGAAATTGTTAATATCTTTACAAATAGTTTTGAAAAAGTATTTATATCTCAATTCGTACGTTCTTTGACCGACACAATGACTCTGTTAGCAAATACAATTAATCTTTGAGTCAAATGCTGACTGTTTTTCGAACTTGTAAGACCATTTCTGAAACATTGAATTGACGACGGATGTTTTCGTTATTTTCCAATCATGACAAGGAGCACAGGGCGGATATGACCATTTGGCAGGGGATGCTTACTCCTTAATGACATCTGATCACATCTGTAATGTTCTGGGGATCCAAGTCTAGTCTGCTCTAATTTTGTGTTGTTTAAAGGATTTTGAGCTTGAATAATATTCGTATTTCCATTCATTTCGAATTCATAGCTAGTAAAAGTCTAGATAGTCTACCAAAATACAATTAATATCTATAGATTTTTAGCGATTACAACCTTATCATTTCATTGAATGCTGAGTTTTTAATACGCATATGAGAATGTCTGAAATAATCCGAATACGGGCGTTCAATATAAAACATTCTGTTGCAAACAAAATATGTCATCTTGTTAACCTCTTAGTTTCATATGTGTGCATTTTGGTTTCTTTTATAGATTCATTATCAATTTGAGCTACTGAAGGAATAAAAAAGTTGTAAAATAGGGACATGTATTGATAAAAAAAAAACACTATCAGACATGAAAAAATTTATATTTTGAACACTATTTGTTTTGATATAATATAGTCAATATGGGAATAAAATATGCTTAAGTTTTTCTCTTCTTTCCTAGCCATAAATCGGCATACTGGTTTCAGTGTGTTTGTATTTAATGAGCCATCGTATATACCGCCATTTACTGGTGGGTATAGAGTGTTCCAGCAGGATCCATCGTCCTGTCCAAACCATGTGATGAATGTCACTGTCAACAGAGTGATTAAAGGAATAGCACTATATAATTCCAAGACCCCTCCACTCGTTACAGGCTGTGCAGGATATGAACCTTCGTATGCTACTATTGAAATATGTGAAGTAATGGTCATGGGTATGTAATATTTAAAAGATGATGAAATAAAAACAAATTAAATACTTATATGTAACGATGCAAAACAACGTTGATAGTAAAATTTCCAATATGATAGAGATGTTTAAAATTAGTGGATTTGAACAGCAAAGCAATTCTGTAAAGGGTAGCAAATTTGTATTTTATTTGATTTATCTTCGTATTTTGTACACATTTGCCAAAATTAATCTGTGGATTCCAACATGATAGTAAAACTTTGCTATTGATACTTCTTTGTCATCTGAATAAAATATGACTGAACTCTCACTATCGCTTTACCTGAACGTTGCAAAGGTATCCTTCCTTAATTTACATCCTTCGGACCTTTTTCCAATGTCTGATATATAAAATGGGATGGCTATACCATGTTAGATATCACTGAATCAGTAAAAGATATATGAATAATGAGACAACAAAAGACTGTATGAGAAGACTGCTTGACAAAAAAAAATGTAATATCTCTTGCATTTTCTGATGATCTAATATACGAGGGTTGTCCCGTAAAATCGTGGACAAGTTGTCTAGTGTAAAAAATAAACATCACTGCGTTCTGAAATTTTCACTATTATTTAGTACATATTTTAGTAATATACACAGCAATTTCCAGATAAATATATGCATAAATAAACAAATTATGAGATTTTATGCCATGTATTGTATCACCTTACGGCGCCTGGATTTATAACGTCAAAGTGTCTAAAACAGGGTCACGTTTTATCTTTGCTGAAAATGAAGTTATATGAGTCCGACTTAAAGTTAGGAATTTCATTGATACACATCCTTTAATCTCCATAAACAGTTGAAGAACCAAGTGGCACCGTCATGCGATCTTCTGAAGATTTATAAGTAAGTTACGGACAATATTCTCACCATCGTTCAATTAATAGAAACTCTCATATCGGCGGTCTACTGAGACAGCGTCTTTTGCTATTACATTAGGAGTTTGTCCGTATGTTTTGTACTCCCCAGGGACTCGATCAAAAAAGTTTGGCTAAGAAAACTCCTATTTCATTTGTATACTTCAGATATTGTGATATTTTTATAATCTTTTTTCTTCTATGGTCATTTTAAGTCTCTAGAGGTGTCATTACAACATCGAATTAAAACTGAACAGCTCTCCGGTGCGCCGTAACGTCATAAAACGTCGCCATTTTTCGTGTGTTGTGTTTACCACTTTCCCATTTTGAATGCTCGAGAAACTGTCAAAAATTAAGCAAATGCCTTAAAATTTTTACAAAAGCTACAAAATTGATAGTGGAATTGAATTAGGATAATTGTAATCCAATTCTTGTGTATTTAAAACTTTTATTCTGAAATGAAACTTGTGTATTCTTTAATAAAACCTTGGTGTTTTGACCGTGCGCCGTAGGACAATATCCCGTGCACAGTTAAACATAATAAAATCTTTATTTTTGCCTATATTTTATCAAAAAAAATTATCATGCACTTAAATATGATAAATAAACATTTACTGAAATTTTCAGCTTAGTGCGCCCATTACTTTCCGAGAAAAACGCTTTGTCCACGATTTTATGGGACGTCGCTCGTATTTCAAGGCTTGATCAACCCTTTTGTCTTGTATGATGTGAGAAATTCTTTTTATCAAATACTTATATTAAACGAACATGCTCTCTTCATTGTTTGTTGCTATTTTTTT
Source organism: Saccostrea cuccullata (assembly GCF_032062105.1). Taxonomy (NCBI): domain Eukaryota; kingdom Metazoa; phylum Mollusca; class Bivalvia; order Ostreida; family Ostreidae; genus Saccostrea; species Saccostrea cuccullata. The sequence goes on along the minus strand of NW_026927365.1, from coordinate 1,648 downwards.
ACTTAAGGGTGTCACTTTCAACATTATGGAGACAACTGCGCACCATGCTCAGAAAAATGTCTGAACCAAGAATGTGATGCATTTAATGTTTCCTTTATTTATGGATGTAGTAACAATTTACTTAAACCACCACACTGCACTAATAAGTTGATTAATACTTTAATTTTCTTACACAAAAACGTCTCCATGTCGATAAAAAACATTCGAGAGGAACATTAAACAATACAGAATCAATTAATCAATCTTACAAAAGTGAATTTTAGGAAATTCATTGCAATGATCGAAATATTTGCACATTGAATCAAAGTAAAAAAAGCATAACATATTCTGTATCTGACAGACATTAATTGTATTTCAGGTTGTGTAGATTATAAATATGGACCAAGCTGTGCATTCGACTGTGGCCACTGTAAGGACGGTAAACCATGCTCCAAGACAAATGGAACGTGTTTTGATGGGTGTGAGGCAGGCTGGACGGGAATATTATGTTTGAAAAGTATTATTATCTTATGCGTTGAACAATAATCAAACTCATCCTTCCTTCTTAAATTGAAGGGTTTTTTTCTTTACGTTCGAGAACTTAAAAATAAGCTGCGAGCATCAATTGTATGTATTCAATGAAATGAAGAAATGTTTTATGCAATTTTTATGATAAGTTGAATTTTTTTCAAATATTTGAATTCATTTTAAAAATATTTGATAATTTCTGTAATCTTTTTTTTTCAGTTTCATCGTCCGCTGGTGATGCAGGTGAGGACAAATAAAAGACAATTTTTAAAAATCGTCTGATTCATTCTCATAGCACTTAATATTCAATATCATGTTATCATTGTAGAGAATTCAAGATTTGGTTAGGAAACTTTGTAACCCAAGTATAGACATAACATTAATTGGAGTGCTTATCTAAAAAAAGTCCAACCTATAAACTATCAAATTATAGCGAGCGCAGAGAATTGACGCTCGTCACTACAAGCTCTTGAATAGAAAATTCGGACTAAAGCACATTCATTTGATAGAATGTTTTGACACAGTAATTTGGACCCGCAATGCATCACTTGTTTTAGCTACATGTATGTTCTCGAGAGAATAATGGCAAATGTTTGACAAAAAAATCTACTGGCCTTGATTTAATGGATACATATTGAAGAGGTTTGTGGGGTCATATAGATGTGCAGTAAGCTTTCGGAATTTTGATTTTGTCCCAGGGGGTCAAATGGGGGTCAAAATGACGTTTTTTAAGCAAAAAGCTCCGTCTTCCCTGAACTCCTCTTACATTTTACTCAGTAGCCTAACCAGCTTTTGGGAGATGGTTGGTGGGGTAATGTAGATGTGCAGTAAGGTTTTGGAATTTCGATTTTGCCCCGGGGGGTCAAATGGGGGTCGAAAAATGACGTTTTTTGTCCAAAAAGCCCCGTCTTCCCTGAACTCCTTCTACATTTTACTCAGTAGCCTAACCAGCTTTTGGGAGATGGTTGGTGGGGTCATGTAGATGTGCAGTAAGGTTTAGGAATTTTGATTTTGCCCGGGGGTCAAATGGGGATCAAAATGACGTTTTTTGTCCAAAAAGCCCCGTCTTCCCTGAACTCCTTCTACATTTTATTGTGCCTAACCAGCTTTTGGGAGATGGTTGGTGGGGGTTTTATGTAGA
>NW_026927364.1:0-30686 GCF_032062105.1 Saccostrea cuccullata | reverse complement strand
TCAGCCCCTGAAATGATGCATAATCCAGGAGATTACTCCATTATCAGGTAGCAATACCAAAAATAAGAATTTTATACCATTGTCATATTGATTATACTCAACATTGGGGAAAAAACATTCTTGTCTTCTTATTAACTGTTTCAATAAGATTAAATGAAAATGAACTCGATGCAGATATGAAAGGCTATTTCCAATTGCATTAAATGGAGTAGTATATCAATATTGTCAGTTCACATGCATGGTGAGTGCAGTGCTGGTAAATACATAATCCTGTCTTAAAAAAAAAACATCAAGAAATCTGTTTTCTCTTGTTGATCAAATGATTTAACTATAAATGTCATTGATTCACAGTGGCAAAGGTGGAGAAGATGTGTCGGAAATATTGGAAAATTTCCCGAGTTTTACGTCTAAAATGTGGTCCGAGTCCTCCAATCAGAGCAGGAGTGAATCCTCCCTGTATGCCGAGAATCAGAGACTGCGGGAGGTGATGGAGAAGGAACGCTACAGGAGAAAGGTACACCCATACCCATACTGGAGGGTTGGTAGGAAGGGGGTGGGGTCACTGAAACAGGAGAAATGTACAATCTTACTTACGTGGAGGGGGTGTATTTTACTGAAAACTGAGGTAGTAAAGAGGAGGGAGTTCTAATATCTAAGAGGAACTTATAATCAGAGAGAATTTAAACTGATATTTTATACACACTATGTACAACTTTGATTAGTTCATGGTTAGTCTAATTGAGAGCTGTATTCATACTAGACTGAAAACTTGTAAAGCTGTTTCATTAATTAGGCTATCTAAATTTAATTCCCTGGTTCTCAGGCCAATTTTCTCCAAAACAGATACGGGAGGGCGGCGATTTATTTTTCATTTTATTGGCAATAAAGTAGATGAGGGAGGTATTTTTTTTAATTTTAATTTCCGAATTTTCTTTAACATAAAGATAATTTTTTTAATCACAGATATACTTTCCATTTCTGGTCAAAATTTCTGCTTTATCCATTGCTTAACAGCGCGTAAACATCGTAGGTAATGTCCTCAAATGTATTTTCAAACGAAGTGGCCAAAATCTCATTGTAAATGGCTACCGGAAGTGATATTTGAATACTAAACTACGAAACAAATGAGGTCGGAATTTTTTTTCCCGGATTGGTCTCCGCAAAACCAACTTTTTATTTTATCAAAAATACAATAAAATCGGCAATGCGGCTTCCTCGAAACGGATGCGCGCGGGCCTGAGAACCAAGATTTCAATTTTATATGGCCTTACTCATTTAAAATTATTTTTCAAGTAATTCTTTTTTAATGCACTGTACAGTTAAATCCTGTTAAAAATATAATTGCATAAACAGTATAAGTTGTAACACTCACCCCTTGTACATTTTCAGCATTGTGAGCAGTACATTCAAAAGCTGAATGTAAAGGTAGGTCAAAGTTCTCAGTACAGCATAATGTAAGCAGTTTCATTTATGAGGCAATATAATGTACATGTATATTGTCAGCTTTGGAAATTTTCTTAGCTAAAGATTAAGGTTTAATTCACTTTGTTTTGGAAGAAAAATGATTTTAAAAAGTGTGACACTACATGCCATAATAGTTAAAGCATTGCTCTCTGTTTGCTCCAGTCACACTAAAGTACTTTGTCATTTGATTTTTATGTCACACTTTAAAAGTACATACATGTAGATCCTTTTGATAAATCTGTATAAATTGAAATTTTATGATATTGCAAACACCACAAAAAGGGTATTGCAGAAGTCTTAATTTGAAGTCTAAAATATACATAGACCTGAGAGCGAGAGCAAGCAATTGGGGAGTAGTTACTACTGTGATGTTACTTTGCAATCATATTTCAGTTGCTGGAGACACAACAACAGTTAGCGGTGGCCATATCTACAGACAAGAGGAAAGACATCATGATAGAACAGTTAGACAAGGTAACTTAGGGATAGTGTAATACTGTAAAAAAGGTTGAATTGAAGGGTTGAAAGTTTGACAATTTCAGTATTTGATAAGAATAGTGACAAGTGCACGCTGATGATCATTAAAAATTCATCAATTTTGTTAGTGTTTTTTCACTACTGTCAAATTTCCCAATTTTAGATACTTGTACATAAATAATGTAGCATTTTATTAGATGCTTAAAGGATTTTTAAAGTGGACCAAACAAAATTTGTTGTAGCAACTTGCTAAAGTTGTGGAAGGCTGGAAGAATCGTGATGAGGAAAAAGAGAGTATGCTGATAAAGTTAAGAACTGAGAAAGTGAAAATAGAAGAGAAACTAACCAAACAGAATGAGGTAAGGTGTTTGTGTTAATAATTTTACGTTATAAGCCTCAAGTTGGCTCATCAAAATTATTGGGAGCTGCCTGTTCAATTCTCGACTGTTTCATGTTATGAATGGGATGTTATATTTTTTCAGATGTTTATTGGATTATATAACTGTAATGATAAAATAAGTTGCATCTGAATGAAATTCTTTTTGCATGGGAATTTTTCTCAGTTAGAATTACATTTATGAAGATTGGGATTGTAGTTCTTGACTTTCAGTAAGTTTCTCATAATAATATTTCCAAATAAGCGAAATAAAGAGGTTTGTATTTATTACATATATATTCCAGATGATAAAAAACTTTGAAAAAGACATGGCAGAGGCCCTGCAACAGATGAGAGATGAAAAAGACAGAGCCAGTATTGAGATTGACAAACTAAAGGCTCAGGTAAGTCATTTACTGGCAGAATACTTGTAAAAACAAAGAGAAGAAAAAAATAAGAAACACAAAGATATGATTGGTTAGTTAGTGCATTTTAAATGACAATTTTGCAGATATCTGAGAAGGAGCGAGCCCGTTTCCATGCAGAGGAAATGCTGGATGCTGAGCGCGAGCGGACTCAACTGATCAACCAGGAGTGGGAAAATCTCAAAGAGGCTCGGGACACAGCTGAGAAAAAGGTTCAACAGCTTCAGGATAGACTGCGCTCGGTATGTAGAAATGTGCCATGTGCTCATTATGATCATGGATTAATACATTTAATTAAGCTGGGTTTCACGCTATACTTCATTCATAGGTTTGAAATATTTATCAGTTTCTTTTGGTTCTTTTCCTCAGTTTTGCAAAGTTTATCTCTCAATTATATGTTGTTTTTTTTGTATCTTGATCTTAGTTGTTGATGATACTTATCACCATCAAAAAAGACATCTATATTTTATATTGGATTTTTTGAATTGACGGTGATTGCTGTGAAATTTCTTTGGTACTAGCACATTATCTTTAAGCAGTGTTTGTCTTTGGATTCCAGGAACAAGATGATTGGTTCAAAAGAGAGCAGGAACTGTTACATAAGATAGATGAAGTGTCTGAGAGCAACCAGAAAGTCCTGAATCAAGAGAGGGTAAGCACAATCTGAAGAAGGCAGTTCCAATCCATGGATCACTTTATACTGTATTTGAGAATCTTGTTATATAATCTCATGACATATAACTGGACTTCATTGAATAAGATTTTTTTCATAATAACAAGAGGTACATGTGTGTAGAAATGTAATTTACATGTATTTCAGGTATTTTGTAGTTGAGAATGTTTCTGTGTCTGATAAGTCTGAATATTTTCATTCACATACCAGTATTATACATGTAATATACCGTATATCCGTTTTTTTTCGGGGTGATCTATTTTTCGCATTTTTTTGCGTTCATTTTTAATTCGCAAAATATAAAACACGCAGAAATTATGTCAGCTATGAGTGACATAAAAACATTGCCATTTTAAGCAAAAAAAAATCTTCAATTGTTAAAAATAATTTATGCAAAATATAAACTGTACTAATTTACCCCTTTTTCGCAAAATTTCCAACACACGAAAAAAAAAAAAACGGATATACGGTAATGCATTAAGTTAATCACAGTGAAAGATATATTTCACAAAAACTTGGATCCTCTCCTTTATCTCTGTATCTGATGTGAGTAACATTCAATGCTTTACAGGAGAAGTCAGAGGAAGCCGTGACCCTGTGTAAGGACATGGAGGAGAAGATCTACTCCCTCCAGACCGAGAGTAGGAAATATCAGATGGAACTGGACGCGGCCATCAGGGAAAAGGTGTCATATAGAAACATCTCTTCAAAATTGATAAATTCTTTCCTGTTAAATAAGCAAAATTCAATTCTCCTAAAACAAAAATCGTGAATATTTCTGCTGATATTCATGAGTTAAGAAATGTAAAGGATATATCATTAGATTTCTGTAAATTCTAATTGTGCTTTGAATTCTTTGCTGTAGGAGAGTATGAAGGTAGAGATGGGCATTATGGAGGCCAAGTTTGAGAGTTCACAGAGGACTCTAGAGGCAGAGTTACAATCCAAGATGGAGAAGGAGGTAGGTTCATATTGCTCTTCTCTGTAGACTAGGGAACAGAAATATTTTTTTTAGTGAAGAATTGATAAAAAGAAATTTAGAGATATTTCTTGCACAATTTTTTTTTACCTCATTTTCTTTCTATAATTTGTGCTACTTAAAAATATATTAGAGAGAGAAATTGTTATGTGTTCATGTGCATGTATTTGAGACATGAAAAAATATAATATATGCAAATACTTGTACATATATTTATTTATATGATAGACTTTGTAACTGCATTCATGCTTTCTAAGATCTCTATTTTTTTAAGATTGCGGATCAGATAGCAGAAGTTCACAGGAAGACTGAGGAATCTGAGACAGAACTACGACAGAATCACAGACAGCAGATCAAGGAACTGAATCAGAGGTACACCAAAGACATGGAGCGTAACCTGGCCAAGTTCCACAGTGATCAGAAGAACAGGGAAGAGGAGTTCCGAAAGCTTACTCTGGAATACGAGGAAAAGTAAAAGATGATCAGAAATGAGCTAGTTATTGCTGTACTGTATAAATTGAGCTCTAAAATATTTGCTATCCAGGCTGATATCCACAGACCAAACAATTACATTTTTAGGTCACCTGAGTAAACTCAGGTGACCTATTGCTATCCGTTTTCGTCCGTCGTCGTGCGTCGTCCGTCGTCCATCGTGTGTTAACATTTGAACATTTTCAGCTTCTTCTCTGCAACCACTGAACCAATTTCAACCAAATTTGGCACAAAGCATCTATGGGTGAAGGGGAACAAAAATTGTGAATTTCATGATCCCTGCCCCCCTGGGACATGAGGGGTGGGGCCAAAACCACTAAAATTAATGCAATCTTTAAAAATCATCTTCTTTACTCTTGGATATCAAGCAATTAAACTGTTTGCATTATTGTAACAAGCTTTGATACCTCTACAAATATTGTGAAATTCATGGCCCTGGGGTCAGGGGTTCTAGTGCTAGGGCGGGGCTAAATAAGTATATAGTGAAAATGCATTATTTCTTTGAAAATCTTCTTCTCTGCTCCTGGGTATTAAATAAACTAACTAAGTACATAGTTATGATGAGCAAGAGTGCCTCTACCAAAATTGTGAATTTTATGGCCCCAGGGTCAGGGGTTCTGGTGTTAGGGTGGGGCTCTATTGATTATATATAGTGAAAATACATGATTTCTTTGAAAATCTTCCTCTCTGCCCCTAGGTATTAAATAAACTAACTAAGTGCATAGTTATGATGAGCAAGAGTGCTTCTACCAAAATTGTGAATTTCGGTCTGACTTTGGAGGGTTCTGGTGTTGGGGGGGGGGGGGGGGGGGGCTCTGTTGATTATATAGTGAAAATACATGAATTCTTTGAAAATCTTCTTCTCTGCTTCTAAGCATTGAATAAACTAACTAAGTGCATAGTTATGATGAGCAAGAGTGCCTAAATCAAAATTGTGAATTTTATGGCCCCAGGGTCAAGGGTTCTGGTGTTGGGAGGAGGGGGGCTCTATTGATTATATAGTGAAAATACATGAATTCTTTGAAAATCTTCTTCTCTGCTCCTAGGTATTAAATAAACTAACTAAGTGCATTGTTATGACGTGCAAGAGTGCCTCAACCAAAATTGTGAATTTTATGGCCCCAGGGCCAAGGGTTCTGGTGTGGGGGGGAGGGGGGCTCTTTTGATTATATATTGAAAATACATGAATTCTTTGAAAATCTTCTTCTCTGCTCCTAGGTATTGGATAAACTAAATAAGTGCATAGTTATGATGAGCAAGAATGCCTCAACCAAAATTGTGAATTTTATGGTCCCAGGGTCAGGCCGGTTCTGGTGTTAGGGCAGGGCTCGTTTGATTATACATGTATATTGAAAATACATGAATTATTTGAAAATCTTCTTTTCTGCTCCTAGGAATTAAATATACTAACTATGTACATAGTTATGATGAGCAAGAATGCCTCTTCTAAAATTATGAATTTTATGGCCCCAGGGTCAGGGGTTCTGGTGTTAGGGCGGGGCTCTATTGATTATATAGTGAAAATACATTAATAAATCTTTGAAAATTTTCTTCTCTGTCTCTGGGTATGAAGCAGATGAACTACCTATATAGTTATGCTGAGCAAGGGCCCTAATCTTGCAGAATTGTGAATTTCAAGGCCCCAGGGTCATATAGCATCTGGCTTAAAACAGGAATCAAATTCAATAACTGGAAAGTTGTTGCATAATGCTCAGGTGACCTATAAGGCCCGTGGGCCTCTTGTTCTCATATATTGTTGATTTAAAATTTTAGATTACAAGAGCAGAGGAATGAAATAACATCGCTTCATAATGTCAAACAGAAACTTGAGTCACAAAGGTAAGATATTGGCATAAGTTGTTTATTTATTTTAAAAGTCTATCTGTTTGGCCCATCGATTTCCCGTGGTTACATTGATGATGATGATCTCTATTGCAGGTCAGAGATTCTAATGAAACTACAGTACATGATGCAGTCTCAGTGGAATGAAGCCGTTCAGATGTTAGCCACTACTCCTCAGAGAAAGGTCAGAATTAGGAGTTTAGTGATAATGTACAAAACGTGTAATACTTCAAGTCAAGTTTTCATTTTCATGGTTTACTATACCAATTAAAAGGAAATTGACTTCAAATCTATTTTCTCAAATTTAAACTGTCAATTATACTCTGAAGAGGTTTTCTTGAAAATACTTTTAATGACTTCTGAAATCTTGATAAAGCAAATTCCTTTGAAAGGGGGAAAAATAAGCATTTATGCTTTAACACTTTTTTGCAGACCTATGCTAGCACATCCTTTAGTTCCCAGACTAACACCACTACGAGTGCGGCCCTTAACACCAGTATTCCTAGTCAGGGGGTGTTCCCCATCACCAGCAGTCCGGGCAGGGACAGTCACACTGCCCCGCCCCTAGAACCCAACATCAGTGACCTGACCACCTCTCTCCACATGCAGCAGTTCTTCCAAAGGTAGACATATTTTCAAAGTGTGTGGATAGATTAGAAAATTTTCATTTAATTACTAAAAACAGATTATTGATATTGAAATGGATCTATGCTAAATAAATCAACAATATACTGTAAACGAATTGCATTTGGCTGTGTATTCTCTTTAGCGGCTTTGGCGGAACGCAGCAACCGCTAAATAAAGTCCAACGCTAAATGTCTTGCACATTTACACATAGATTAGAAAATGAAGAAGTGCGCTAAATCAAATCTACGCTAACTTATTCAAAAGTCAATTTCCGCCAAATATTGTACATGCTAAATATAAATACATTTACTGTATTTACTTTGATTAAAATCAGTGTTTTCATTGATTGCCATTGAATTTTCTTTCTGCATTAATATAAATTGCTTTTGGACTATTTAACAATCACCTAATGACACCTAATTTGAAGAATTATTATAACAATCTTTATAAAATGCTTTGTAGTCTTTCACAACCTCTGGTTTTTCCACCTTCATCCATGCAAACAGAAACCAGCACAAGCTCTAGGAATCCACAGACCATCAGCGAGAGGAGGGTAGGTGAAACTTCTCAAGTCTCGGAATCGCAGTTCAGTGGAGTGAGAAACTCCTCTGAAGTATTCCATCGGAGAGAACAAGAAGACAGAGCATTACATAATGGCCTACAGGAAGACAGGGTACAGTCCAATACTCAGGAGGAAGAGCATGAGACAATCCACAACTGGCTTAGAAACTCTCAAGAAGACAGCTTTAGAACAGGAGCCTCATTCATAGCTGCTGAAGACATCAGGAGTTCTAATCTGTCCGTTTTGGAGTTGGTGGGAAAGTTTCAAGGGTCCGTTTCACAGCAGGGTTCTTCAGGTTTTTTACCTAAGATTTCAGACTCTGAGACTCACCCAACCAGTGTGCCTGTTTCTCATCCAGCCACTGCTGTTCCCATCAGACCTCCCCAGCATGGCAATAGCCAATCAACCAATCAGAATAATTCTCAGTTTGTCTTATCCAATCGTGTTCATGATAGGAGTTTTGAAAGTGCTAAGTCAACCAATCAGAAAGAGGATCAGACATATCCTGGAAGATTTGCTCAGAGTTTGCCTGTGAGAGGAAGAAGTGATTCTCCAACACTCTCACAGCAAAGTAAAGGTGAGTTTTAAAATCTTATGTCAAGAGTTAAAATATTTGTAGAAGAGATTCCACACCTAGAAAGCTATCTTTTTTTCTCAAAACTGTATAAGAACAAACACTAGTGCTCAAATTTTAATGATGGTTTACTTTTGCTAACATGGTTCTATTCTTACCAAGGGAAGCTACGTATGATATAACACTATCGCATTTTAATATTGATTTATTTTACACAGAGGAGCCAATGTCTTGGCCACAGAGAAATGTCATTCACTCCCCGCCAACCAAACAGAGCAGAGGTCATGTGATAGAAAGTCACAGTGTAACAGAGGAGGGTCAAAGGTTAGCATTAAATTACTGTAGACATACTATTTTCCATGTGTCACAATTCCGCGGAATCTCTATTTCTCTTTAATCCACGGGTGGAAAATTACGTGGATTTCCTAAAGTCTCACTATATTCCCTACAAGTATTCTGAGTACAATGGGACAAATTTCTGTGGACAATTTGTGATCACATACATGTACATAGCGTCAATTAATACAATGCAGAAAAAAGTACTTCTACAGTATACTACAGGAATAAAAGATTTTTCCATTTATAAATTCTAAATTGGTATAAAATTGTAAAATTTGTCCCTTTCATAGATTCCAATTGAGTATGAAATTGTTAATAAAATAAATTATAAGTGCTCTTATTCTAAGTGATTTCTATTTCTCATTTAATGTGTACAAGTACTGTGTTCATGTAGTTCAATTTTATATTTTGAAATGACACAGATTTTATATGATATTATTCTTTGGATTGTAGGTTAGATGTTGATTATCATCACTTGTCCCAGAGAGTAGAAGAACACGAATCCAAACAATTTCAACTCCAGCATTACATACAAATGGTAGGGGTGTTGAATATAGGCCATGCAAAGTTAATTACTTGGTTCTCAGGCCTTTTTTCAAGAAATATGATGAGGGAGGGAGGCATTTTTTTTTCTTTTTTATTGCCCCCAAAACATGATGAGGCAGCTTTTTACATTGTACAAAACCTCAAAAAATGATGAGGGAGGTGATTTGGTGTTTATATTTTATTGATTTAGCAATAAAAAGGGTCAATGAGGCACCCTTGGAAGAGATGAGGGAGGGCCTGAGAACCAAGAAATTAATTTTTTTTTTGCCATAGTGTAATACATTAATAATACATTACATGAAATTGAGGAAAGACAAATTTTTAAACGTATTCTTTGAAAAATTCCTTTATTTTAAAAATGTCACACTACAAAGAAATATATTGTTAGATGTAGATAACAAGTTTCTTCTAAACATATATGATGAACTGTATATTAACACACTCAGAACTTAGTAAGAAATCCTAGGTGAAAAGTTTGACAAACGTTGACTCTGATATCATTCTACAGTTGTTGCATAAGCCTCCCGGGGATCCAGTTACAGAAGATGTAGAGGCGGACAACTCCATGAGCTCACACAACAACACTGGTATGTGGGAAATTATTATTTTAAGTTATCTAAAACACACGGTAAGGTATACTTTATCTGACTGATAAGATATTTTTGCCAGTTGTTAGACTGCTGTGTCCATACTCTAAGGCAAGAAGCCTTTCATGGTGCACAAAATGCACTTCTCCAATCTTTTCAAGTTTTTAAAACGAATCAAATTGCGCAGTTTCCTGGAACTTAATTATAAGTGTGTTTTATTGTACTTATTAGGCAAGCTTGAATGCGTGTACTGGCCTTAACAGTTGATAAATTAATGGAACATGAATACGCCAATTATGTGCAGATTTAGTTGAATGAATATTGCAGACTGTTAAGTTATTTTTATTTTTCAGTAGATGAATTGAATGACACTGCACAAGCGGCCCAGATTCAGAGGGAGATGATACGCCTCCAACAACTGAGGGAAAAGAAACAATCACAGGTATTAATAATGATCTCATGTTTCATAGAGATTTTAACACTAGTGAAGTGATCCTGCCAAATTACATGTGCGTATTATTGATGCAAGGACAAAATAACATATAGTAACAAATGATTGTTAATAAATATGATAAATGGGTGGGATGGGGGAGTTGATTATAGATTTTACTTGTAACATATTTTTAATCAATTGTTTCTTGCCAAAAACTACTGAACAAGAATTTCATTAAAATCTAGAAATGAAAAATTTTAACATGTTACAAGTTAAAAAAAAAACAAAACATAAATGAAAATGTTACAATTACAGAATTGTAACAAAGGGTTTCAAAAACAAAATTTGATTAAAAGTGTATTAAATTTTTTCATGATTAAATGTTCTTAATTACTGTAAACGTGGAAATTTTGACGATGTGCTAATTTTGACTATATTGACAACTTTTCTTTTCTCGTCAAAATTTACACTCGTCAAACTTCAAATCATATATATCGCGTCACAATAGACATTGACCATTGTACAACATTAACGCTTAATTTTCTCGGCTTTCCCCTATTAAAACTAGATCATATTTACTGTTAATTTCTTTTGTAATTAGTTATGAAAACACAGTGATATACAGTATAATCACATTTTTTAAAACTAGTGAATCTAAACTAGTGTATCAAATAATGCATGCGTAACTCAGCGTAATTATCACGCAGTGTTTGACCTAGTTTCTCACCTCAGGCAATTGACTGCTTATAATGAAAACAAATTACAAGAGGGCAATTATTTAATCAAATCTTACACACTTAGATACTTTGTACAATCTTACACACTGTAGATGGTCTGTATAAAAATAAAAATCTTAGTGATTCAAATGTGCCTTTGTATCCTCGTGAATTCAAAGATACATAACTTTTGATTAAATATTTCGTCAAAATTAACCCTCGTCAATTTTTGTAACCAAACAATCGTCAATTTTTCAACTCATCAATATAACCACGTTTACGGTAAATATTCTCAATTGGAAATTGCACAACATTTTCATATTTTGTTTCTTAAAAAACAAATGGCTCTTTAGGACTTAGCTTTTTTTTTTTTTTACTTTGCAGGCAGAAAATGAGCCAGGTACATCAGGGGCAGTGAACAAGGTGATGCAGCCCGAACAGTTGGCAGAAATATCCAAAATGTTGAACCAGGTCAAAGGTCAATTTGGAGGAGGTCAAAAGCAGACAACCTTGACACACACAGAGGAGGAAAACATGTTACAGATATTCAATCTCCTGAAGTACATGCAGAGGTTAGAGGGCTCATAAAGACAAACATAAATTGAAAAAAGTAATTAAGTTTTCATTTAGCTATTTGGCATATTTTATTTTAGGGCAGTAAACGAAAGTATTCCTATTCCAGCTGTATCTAGCGTTGGGTCAAAATAATGAGTAAAGTGAAAACTAACAAATTTTCATTTTTTTCATAACAAACTTTAATTTTTTTGTTTTGTTACAGTGCACCAGGGCATGATAGTGGAGGAGTGGCCAAACCAGGTCGTCATTCTAGTGCCCCCTCCTCGCCAAGGTCACATGACAGGGACAAGGTCAAACGGAATCTCAAGGATCAAATGGCAGTATGTATTGTTTCAACAGGAGAGATAGTCAAGTCAGTAAAGCTTGAATGGATCATAATTTCTTACAGTTGAAGCACTAAGAGCTCGTCCTTTATTAAAAGATAAATTTTGACAAAAGACATTTCTTGATAGGTTGATGAAAATGTGTAATTTAAAAGAAAAACACAAATTTTAGGTACAGTAAATATTCATTTTTTCAGAATAATTTGGTAAATTGCATGATTTTGATTTTCTTGGTTTTGGTAGGAATTTAGTATAGAGTTTGATCATTTTGAGGAACCTTGTGAAATCAGATTGTTTGGCTAATAGCATCCTAACAATGCCAGGAGTCCTGAGTCTACACATTGCTGTTTGACCCCTGTTATATTTCATTAGATAATATTTTAGCACAAGGGCTTGACATTTTTAACTTTTCTTTTCATAAATAAAAATATTCCCTATACATGTACTATCCTTGTTATTATAATAGTATAGGGGATATTTTTATTTATGAAAAGAAAGGTTAAAAATGTCAACCCTTGTGTATTTTAGGGCTTGCTTCTCTCATTGACAAGCAGCAATCAAATTAAAGCTTTCATGAACAGCTAGGTAAGGTAAACAAAAAGGAATCAGTTGACACCTCAAATGCACATGTTACAAGTTATTTATCATTGAATGGCTTAATGTGACTTAATGTGATTGGTTGCGAAATAAGAAAAACAAGATTTGTTAATTTTCCAAAAGACGTTGCTAAGTCACCCAAAGAATATTGAATGAAATATACCAGGGGTTCAATGGCACCGTGTTTACTCAGGAACCATTGTATTCCGAGGATGGGCTAATGGTCATATTTTGTGCTTTGAGAGTTAATTTTGAGGAGACTGTTTACATAATGAACTAATATTCTTTTTAGGGTGCCTCGGAGGGTCAGTCTAGAGGGGATAAACATGGAGGTAAACCGCCCCTGAACCATCAGAAGAAACCAGAGAGGAAGGTGGCCTCCGGGAGTAAAGCAGGTCATCAAAATAAGTCCAAGTCTGCCTGGAAGTGAAACTACAGTCTGTTCTAGAAGTGTGGGAGGGTCAGTCCAAGCCTGTCAGAAAGTGAAAGTAGGAAGGACCAGTGTTCAGTGTCTTCTGTGTCAATGTGAAAATGAAAGTAAGATGTATATGGTGTAATGAAAGTACATGTTGTGTGGTGTACCAGGTCAGAAGTTGAAAATCCAGGTCAAGGTTAAAAGGTCAAAGAATTGTTACCAGTATTAGGAAAACAAATGGAAACATACTTTTATGTGTAGAGGTCTTTGTATTTATGTCTAATTTACTCAACAGTTTCCCCGAGATTCACAGAAAGATTGTAGCTGTAATGTTTTGTAATTTTTTTTTATTAATTTGTAATTTTATTTGAATGCCTGAGTCTAATTTTATGGAGTGTAGATCTTTGTTTCTTTGTCATTAATTTACCTTCAAAAATACTGTATAGTCTTCAAAACATTTGTGCCAAGTTAATATTTATAACCAATATGTGTACATTTATTCTGATCTAATTCATTTTTTCAATATACCTTTGTTTCTTTAATCATGAATCTGGCAGCTTTTGCACAATTTTTGAAATTAATTTTACTGTTTAATGAAGTTTTATTATCTCACTGTCATAGACTTTAAAAAACCTGTAAGTGCCATCACTTTCTTTTGCTTAATATTTCACAGAATGTCATTTTGTAGTATTCTAGTACTGTTACAAGTACAATGGTTTTCAATTGACATGTAGCTACATTGTAATCTCAGGGGTCTTATTTTATAGTATAAAATATGTGACAACTGATATCTTGAATTTAATTTCAGTCTTTGTGTTAACTATTTTTTTATGTTGTTCAAAAATAACATCAATTGAATACTTCTTACAGTTTAGAAAGGATGTCAAGACAGAGGGTAGTATTTATCTATGTGAAATCAAGTTGAGAAAATGATCAAATTTTTTCCTTTTTTTCACTTCTGAAATTTCTCTTTATTGAAATGTAATGTAGGTACAAGATGTTAGATAGATACGTTTTTGTACATTGTTTCCCTGAAACAATTACATGAACATATATGAAGAATTAGAGAAAAATAGAAAATAATTTTTTTTTATAGATACATGTACATGTATGTGCAGAAGAGTTTCTATGAATTGTATTCAAAGTTACAGCTACAACAGATGTAAAGATGTTAAATGATTTGAATGTGAATTAATTCTTATTGAACCAAGAGCCCATGTTCTACTAGCTGTTACTTGATCTGCAAGAATATTTATTTTTAAAAATCATATTTATTTTATATTCCGTCCTAAATAAAGAAAAACAAAGATTAATTGGATTTTTTTTTTTACTGAAAAGTATTGCAGTTTAGGGCAGGTTTTGTCCAAAAGCACATATACGATGTAAATATGGAATTGCCTAAAGTTGGTTAGTAAATAATAGGGCCAATTTAACCCTTTATATGACAAAATGGAAAAAGGTGTAAATAAGCCTATGTTAGGCATTATCCAATATCACAGAGTCCAGCCCTGTATTCCAGTGTTGGAGCCAGAATCTATATTTATAGGTAATTAGGTAAATATTTTCCTTAGCTTTAACGGATTTGAGGGGTGTTGCTAAAACGGAAAGCGGAACAGAACGAAAACGATAAATATGATTTCAAATCAAATCACTTAAAATGCACAAATTATTTTAAAACCAATATATTTTATTAAGATTTTCATATTTAATCCTAAATACAAATTGACTGAGTCATATTCACGAAAATCCCTTGCATGCATAGGCAAAGAATAGAGAGCGGAAAACGAAACGGAACGAAATAGAAAATATATTATATCTTATATATAACATGTCTTGCTAAAATATACATTTTTAGAATAGCGCAATAACTTGAATGTGAATGGTTAACAGGGGATGCTTACTCCTCCTAGACGCCTGCCCCGACCTGGTTTATTCCCTGGAGCACCCCACCCCAACCCTTGGGGTAAAAATCCTGAATCCGCGCCTGTAATCTGCACTTTGAAATGAAAGTTGCGGGTGTACCCTAGGGTACAAAAGTATCACCTAAAAACGCAGTACCAATTTCTTGCCATATCTACCGTGTCAGGCAGGCGTCTGAACAATAGAGAGCCCTCACTGCTTGAAGGTGTCGAGTAAAGAATCCATGCATTTAACGGTATTTGGTAAAGTCTCAATTTGAGTGAAAGAAATTCTCAAAGGAGACGTCAAACAACATTAGCACCCCGTTAATTGTTCCCGCTATAACATGCTTTAAGGCAATTCTTCTCTAGTTTATTGAAAAAAAAAAATAGTTTATCAGGTTGGGGGGAAACGTAAATTCCACTATAAAAGTGGTATCTCACTATTATAGTGAAATTACGCTATATTTCCTGCCGTGGATACCCTCAATTTCATCCAAAACTATGCAAGGTGTTTGAACCGCAAGTCATGTTGGGTATTAAAATGAACAAAAACTGTCATGCTTGCATGTTTTGAATTTTAATAAATTTTCTACCGTTGCGTTTAAAAATGCGAACACTCTTTTTTAACGGAAGTTGCATTTTGAACATAGCAACCGATGATTGCGGTGGTATTTAAGCCTGTTTGAATCACACTTATTCCTCGTTAATGTGCACAAATTGATGCTTGTTACAGTTGTCAACTCGGACGGGAAAGGCCTTATAGAATTAAACAAGAAAAAGATTATTTTTGTCTGCATGGTTACGGGTATGGAGACTCGTTATGGTAAACATAAAGACCCATTATGGCAAACATAAAAAAGAGTATATTGAAAAACTCAATTTTATCCTTTTAACAAAATCAGTTATAATAAATAATCCAAAAACTACTTATATAAACGATCGTAGAAAACATATCTAATTTTTAATTTCGGCTGGTTAATTGTTTATTTCAGAAAAAAAGACTCAGTTTATTTTGGTGTTGGGAAAATTTTACAAGAGTGTCTGTAACCTTATTATAACACATGTTCAAATAATTATTAATTGACAATCATTATAACTCCGCAAAACGGTATCTTATTTATTAATGCTTTATGGATATGCACTTAGGCAAAAACGATTTAACTTTAAAATCTGAGAGAAATCGCTTTAGTTTTTTTTCTTCTTATTCGAAAAATATATAAATCTAATTATATTCATTTGAAATCAAAGTATATCGCAAAAAATCACACTAAAAGTATCAATTTTTTCAGACTTCTAGATTTATGCCAAAGTGTTGTTGTTTAAACCACAAGGGAACTTCAAATAACCAATCATCACTGCTCAATATTCAGCATAAAAAATGTCTAAAAATATCATTGACTCAATTCAAATTTTCAACAATGAAAAATTGATGCAAAGCATCAAGACGGTCGCAAGCTATTTATTATTTCAATAATTACTTTCAAAATTTTGAAAGCATATCCATGCAAGGTAAGCACAAGATATACAAAGCTGAACTAGAATCTTGATAAATTTTTAATATTATTTATCATTGACTTTATTACATCGATGAATCCGTCTGATGAGCAAATATACTAATATCTCTATTTACTTTTTTTTCAATCATTTATTTATATTGCTTTGAAGACAGTCTGAAATTGAACCACGTGCAGATACCCTGGATCTTTATCACGTGACAATGCTCTTTGTTTCTGTAGAATAGGCTATGCTGCAAGGCGTTTTGCAAAATGTAGAAAAAAATATCCTTGTATCATTCGCAGCTGTATTCAAAACAATTTTTACTTGTTGAACAGTTTTACATTCTTTTTAACCATGCACTATGTACCACGTCATTACTATCCGCAAAATCATAATTTCCTTTTATATCTATATAGTACCTTTTGTAAACTCTTTTTATAGTAAAAAATTAAAAAAAAATATCTTGAGGAGAAATGACAGTGAAATTGAAACATGATACATGTTATAACAGCGAATAATATTTAGTTTAAAGCAAATTTTACTTATGATTTTCTTCCTGTTATCAATGAAGAATTATTTTACTGAACTATTACAAAAATAACTTCTCATTTCCCATGTGCACTATCTAACACAACCACATGAAGACCGGACGCAGCAGCGGCGGCCGATAATAATGGGTCTTTACGTTTACCATATTGGGGCTCCATACCCGTAACCATGCAGACAAAAATAATCTTTTTCTTGTTTAATTCCGTAAAGCCTTTCCAGTACGAGTTGACAATTGTAACAAGCATCAATTTGTGCACATTAACGAGGAATAAGTGTGATTCAAACAGGCTTAAATACCCCCGCAATCATCGGTTGCTATGTTCAAAATGCAACTTCCGTTAAAAAAAGAATGACAGTTTTTGTTCATTTTAATACCCAACATGACTTGCGGTTCAAACACCTTACATAGTATTGGATGAAACTGAGGGTATCCACGGCAGGAAATATAGCGTAATTTCACTATAATAGTGAGATACCATGCACTGTTATAGCGGGTTTCCCCCCAACCTGTTTATTTGAAGCAACCAGATGGAATAAAAAATGAATATCATCGAAAAATCCTGGATCCACAAGACATACATGTATTTTAAAGAAATGATTTTTTGAATATCTTTTAAGAAAAATTAAAACATTGCTGTGACATCATGCCTTTGTTCTTGCAGTCTAAAAAATTACCTGTAGCCGTCTGATAACAATAATTACCAGTCTGATGATATATTATTGGACGGCAATGATAACAAAATTGGACGGTTTAAAAAACAAAAAGAAAAGTGAAATTAAGGTTAAATATGTCCAGAAACACCCAATAAGAATGTTAGGAAAAAAATTCAGGGAAAGCAAACGCAAGGAAATTAAGTTGCTACAAAATAGCATATCCATGAAAATAAAAATCCGAGTTTAAACCTTCCGCAACATTAATACTTTCCACTCTTTAAAAGAATTTTTGATACAGCACTTTGAATAAGCGAATTTAAATCCATTTCTGAAAAAGAGTCTGCAAATCTCCTTATTTTATGTTTGTTCCCCGATGGCCACACTTTTATAACCTGAGAATATTTCCATTATCTAAACTAAAATTCAGGGTAAAAATCCGCATTTTTACTTTCCATGGTGATGGTTATAATATCCCCCAAAATTATGTCAGTATCAAAATCAATTTATGCACATCATAAATAAAAATCCCCCCCCCCCAAAAAAAAACTTTCACCACCGGACCCCTGTCCTGCTAAACTACACGACTGCCATTGAATGAATGAAATGAAAATGAGTTCACTCACTATTTTTACTGTCTCATTTCTTTTATCTACTTATCAGACTGGTAGAAAACAATGGATGCCTAAACTCCCATTGTGTTATTATCGGACTCCTCCAGGTAACTTTTGGACATTTAAATGGCAATGTTTTAAGTAAGATATATGCCTCATACTATTCTGTATGTAAAATTATCAGACAGTTTTCGGCATATATCCATTACTTAGATCCTTTTATACGGTCCCTTGTTTTGTCAGCGAAGAGCGTAAAGGATGTAGATGTAACCTTAATATTAGACTGCCCTTGAGATGCACTTTCTGCGATAGACATGTCAAGTGATGAACATTCTGTTTATGGGATAGAAAATTTCATGGTGTAGGTCAACGTATGGTTTTTTAAATAGGTAAGGTTGAGATCTTTAGTTTCTCTTATAATTGGATCATTAGGTGTTAAAAAATTATTAAATTGAAAACTTTGAAAATCATAGTTTTATAACGATGTCTGCTAAAATAAACTTATTTCTTCCTCGACTTGAAAAGGGATGGCAAGGGGATATGCCATATAATTTAAGATTAGTAATAATAGTAATACATCATGCTTCGCGTCTTAGTTCGGGGGAGGGGGGAGGGGGAGATATTCCTGATGAAGGTTTTATAAAGCCTCACTAAACAGTGGCGGATTTAAGGGGGGGCGCACCCGGCGCGCGCCCCCCCCCTAAAATTGTCAAAGTTAGTGTAAATCGGTAATACTGTAAAAAAAAATGAATGAATCTACAATCTAAAGACCCACCTGTGAGTGAATGAGTAATAAGTATTATAGTAAGGATAGGATATGTTTTAATTAAGCTTTTCTAGACAGGTTCCCTGTGCGCCCGTAAGTAAATGTCAAGGTCCATGATTAAAAATAAATTTTCTTAACGTGTTTTCATCTTGCTATAACGCAGTGATTTCTCTCTCTCTCTCTTTCATAAAAATTTGGTCCGGTATGGTGGTTTCATTGTATCCTAAGGGCAGACAATGCTTCAACTTAAGGATATCCGATCCTCAGGCAGGAAGGATAACTCCAAAAATTAATATTTAATTTGAAATGCATCAAAATGAAGCTTGAAAATGAATTTTTTCATGCAATAATTTTCATTTTATTCATCTTTATAAGATTCAAGGTTTTTTGAAGTCTTAGAAAAATATCTTATAAAAGTTGACATCTGTACCCTATTAAAGGAAAAAAATAATACAGTTTTAGAGAAATAAGATTTTCTTGAATCCAGACTTAGACACCAATGCTTATTAGCATGATATGAAATGAGAAGTGATTTGTGGTGTCTTGCAATGATAGCAAAAGCCTTTTACACTATGTATTATAAAATACATGACGGAAATAGAAGACAAAAAAACCCAAACAAGTTTAAAAACCATGACAATTTCTCTGAATGCCTTGATACCTATCATTTTTTAACCTGAAATATATTTGTTGATCAATTTGCAATTAGAAAATGCATTGCTGATATTCCAGTTCGCTTTTTCTGTAAAAATATTGGAGATTTGACAATTTTCTCTATACGATATGATTAACTTTAATCTTTAACTTTAAAGAAATTCTGTGGATAAATTTACATAACTTTGTGGATTCAGAGATACTTTTATGAGTATTTTTGATCGCTTAACTGCTAATTTTATAAATCTGAGGATCGGAGTACCTTAATTGAATCTCCAACTACCAGGATTCCACCAACCACAACTTTTGTTACGGGAGCCAGTAGGTGCCAAGTGAAATCAAAGTACTGAAAGTACTGATAGACGGAGGCATGGAATAAACATGATTGTTTGTCTCTTTGGGATTTTTTTATTCATATTCTGACCCCAACATTTGCCTAAGGGTAGTTGGCCATATCTTTTGAACAGTAGATACCAGGACATTTATACTTCATATATATTTTCTTTGTGGAAAGACTTTTCATTGGATACTAACAACCTTGAACTTTTGACCTTGACCTTCGAGATTCCATACTTATGAAAAAACTTTAATCTTGGCCATAACTTTTGAACGTTAAGGGATATATAGTGCTTTCATACTTCACATACCGGGGTATGTAATCCTTGTAAGAAGACTCTGCATTGGATACTAAGAACTTTGACCTTGGAATTTGACCTACTTTTATAAAGCAAATCTTGATCATAACTTTTAAAGGTTAAGGGTTAGTGCTTTTATACTTTATATATTTAATCCTTATGACAAGACTTTTCATTTTATAGCAAGACATTTGACCTTGGAGTTTGGCCTACTTTAAAAAAAAATATCCTTTCTCATAACTTTTGAAGGGTTAGGACCTCATACTTCACATATGTATTCTTTGTGGAAAGACCTTTCATTGCATACCAACAATCATGACCTTTTGACCTTTACCTTGGAGATTTCCGTACTTATGGAGTAACTTTAGCCTTAGCTTACTTTCATATTTCACAATTGAACTTCCAGTAAGAATAACCTACTTTTGGTACCAATATATTAAATTTGCATTTAAGAAAAGTTTAATCTTCGCTATATTACCACATGGGGGGCAACAGTGTTTCACAAACACATCTTCTTCATTTATGTTATCGTGGTCTAATGTTTAATTATGTAAATTACTGAATTCCTATTTTTCATCAAAAGGACAAACCACACTAATTGCAATAAACTATATTGATTTCAATTCTTTAGTGATTCATGGTAAGAGCTTCCTGAAATGTGAAAAATGTGAACTCTTCAGGACTAAAAGGAGATGAGATACAAGCATTGTTACAACGCACTTTGAAAAATTACGCACTTTGAAAAAAATTTTCAAAGTGCGTTAAAATTTGGGACCAAGCTAACGCACTTTGAAAAAGATATTCCTTCAAATAATCGGTATGATAAATAAAAGTCCTGGTTTGATCACTGTAGGACCTGAGATATTGACGTTTTAAATATTTAAGGTTTTGATAAAATAAAAGGGAAAATTAAAGGGTCTTGAAAAAAAGAGTGACGATTGTTTAAGTTCATTAATTCGTTTCTTCTTTTTTTTAATTCTAGTCTTTGATAAGTAGATGTAAAGGTGTATAGGGGGCACTAACGGAGGAAAGCTTCAAGCAACTTAGCATTATCATAATAAAAAGGGGCCAATTTGATTGTTCAAAACTATGAAAATTCTTTCTCTCTCATACGTTTTACTGTACTTAAAAATTTCTAGTTTTCATCTGTTTTAATTAACTCATTTATTATTGAAAGTTTTCAACGTCATACCAGTTAGGTAAATACATAATTATATATGAATGCATAGAGTATAGCATAGACATCGAGACTGGGCGAAGGGCCAGGGGAGGGGATGGGGAGTGGGGGGCTAAGCCCTCCACTTATTTTGGAAAGATATATACATCGTATAAGCATTGAAAATGCAGCGTACCCTTTTTAGGTTTATTGCTCCCCTCCCCCGTTTGTTACCGACACCTATGTATTGGAAAGATAAAGATTTGGACTAAGGGATCTTATACCCGTCTTCTCTTTTCGACGGGAGTAAATCAATTCATTTTTGAGGTTAGGGTGAGGCTTAGTTTTTTGAAAGATAAATAACAAATAAAATCTTTCCATGACTAAAATATGATTTTTTTCAAAGTGCGTTAAGTATCTCCATGGTAAATATATTGATGTAGACTCTTAACGCACTTTGAAAAAAATTTTCAAAGTGCGTTGAGTTGGTCCCAAATTTAACGCACTTCGAAAATTTTTTTCAAATTGCGTTGATTTTGTCCCAATTTTAACACACTTTGGGAAAAAATTTTCAAAGTGCGTAATTTTTTCAAAGTGCGTTGCCACAAAGCATTCAGATATATATTGTAAGCTTCCTCAGCACCCTGTCAAATGCCAATCAGCTTACAGTATTTCCATCCCGTGTAAATTCAGTTAACTAAATTTTATCAGGACTACTCATGACATCCGTCCACATATAAAAAGGGTGGGGGCATCCTTAGCACGTCGCATGTTTTTAAACACCCTTGATAATTTACTTGTAAATCATAACCAAGTTCCATTTCTCGTTTCAAATATTTCATTAATAAAGACTTCAATGAAATATAACAAAACAGTCAGTACATCTATATGAGTCTAAGTCCTAGCTTAGCATCTCTGGCCTAATAAAATACAGTGGATCGCGGTGTCCGTGCGGTGGAGAAATTATACGCTACTTAAGGATGTACAACACACCTACCCCAAAAAATTCCTGTCGTTTAATTTTCGTTATTTTTGTATATTTAGTACATGACTATATCTACTGCATGTATGCACATTTTGGACAAAATCGTTCGAGTGGTTTTTGGACAGGAACTTCCAAAAATTACCACCCTTTAGTTGTTTACAAGGAGAGAAAATTTTTAATCAATGAACTACTTAAACCTTGATTTTCAAAAGAGCCAGGTTAGATATAAATGTCAAATTTCAACGGCTTATTTCTTCAACCATTTAACACAAAAACATAGTCATCTTTTTGATATACATATCATCAAAATAATTTTTAAAGACCTTAAACTGAAAAACTATGAATTATCTAAGCCTTGGAAATTGCGTATTTTTCAAATTCAAATTTTTTTTGTGAAAAAACCTGTCGTTTAATTTTGGTAAAAAACTTTCTTTAGGTAGCTGGTAGTAAAAATAATCTTCTTAATTTTTTGTATAATTTTTATACGACCAGTTTTGATTTAATAGCGGAAAATTACCCCCTCCCCCTTTCTCAATAAATCACGCTCCCGCGCGTCTTTCAGACGGGGGTCGATCACTTTGTTATCTACAAATACACATTAAAAAAATTGAATTAGAATATTGCGTTTGCTTCAAAAATATATTAACTTACAAATTTAAAAGTTCTCATATGTAAAGCGTATTTAAATGTAGATTTTAGGCAATTTTTGAATACCCCTATCACCCCCACCCCTTCCTTTTTTGCGTCGCAGACCATTAGCGTTTGACGAAACGTCGTTTACAGTGCAAATATACTGATATTTCGTCATTTGAATCCCGGAGGTATGCATTAGTTTTTAAATTCATGAATACAGAATAAATATTGACTACTCTTTTTATATGCATCAGGAAAAAATTACTGAAGGATTTTAGTGTTTAGTCCATATATGCATGCGTTATGCATTCCATATCACACGAAACCTGGATACGAATTCAAGTTTTGTTGAACTTGTATATGTTGATTTTTAATTTTATTTCTTTAATTTTATTCATTAAAAAATGGTGTATGTTCAACTCTCCTGTGATATAAATGGAATAATTGTAGTTTCTTTCATGTCATTATTTCAAACGAGACAGTGTGTGGCCGTGGGGATACATCGACATTCGCATAGATGCTCAGGATAGCCTATTGTACGCATTTCTTTCAATGTCGTCGCTTCTAAAGTTAAAATAAAATTCCGTATTCGTCCACTTTAACTTCAAAATATCAAACATTAAACTCTTCATCTATTTCAATTTTTATCAAATCGCACTTTGATATTTTTTTAAAATCTTAGAGACTACGTTTTGTTTTGATTCGAGGAAATGCGAACCGACATTGTTGACAGAAAGTCAAACGATTTGCTGCAATAGGATATTCATAAATGCAGATAATTTCAGTACAAGTGAACAATTCTTTTCAATTCTATACTTACATTGTGTATATGAGGTCTATAGTATTCAATTCTCGGATTTATCAGGTCTTGCTGTAAATGTATCTGATTCTGTGGAAAACCGTGAATAAAGGGAGGAAAATAAACATCTCCTACATTTTCAGAGTTGTTCCTCTTTGATCAGTAAGGGTCTGAGAACAACATCGATTTTACATTGTAAAAAGTTTTTTTTTGTTTATTTATTGTTGTTTTATTTAATTAAAGAAGAAAAACAATATTTATATCGTAAATGCACAAATTGTAATTAAGACCATTAATCGGAATGTTATATAGCCAATTGTACATAATGAGAATTTCGGCAATGTAAAATAAAATTTTCAGAATAAAAAAAAAATGCTGCGTTTTGATCAAGAACACAATTTATTGTATATGAAATGAAATGAAATAAACATTAGGGGATGGTATTTTATGTCTTGCTTTTTACGGAGTTTAATCGGGTTAATTAAAAAAAACTTATTGATTGAGTATGGTACGCACAATCACAGCCAGGCCCCATATCCCAATTTTCTTTCATGATTGATATACATCGGGATCGTTTTACTCGTCGTTTTGACGCTTTCTTTTTGACGTTAAATTTGACGTCACGTCAAACGTTCAATTGAAATCGCAAGAGTTATCTCCCCCAGTGTGTTGTACGTCTTTAATTTGTATTAGTTTATTTACATTATTTTCTCATACCTAAGTCGCTAGTAATTTACAGTCAGTGATGTTGATAACGTAATATGATCTGATCATTGTGTTGAAACTGGCGTTCGCTGCTCATATATATAACCTTCTATAATGGTCACGTGATCACAACAAACCAATGAATAATTGTCCTTTGTGGAGCCTCTCAGAACTACTTAACATACATATTGTCAGGGACCTATATACTAACTAGTTAGTATATAGGTCCCTGATATTGTGTAAAACAAAGAAAATAATGTCGCTGAAAATGTCCTTTCTACATGTAAAGTAAGAGCTATAAATTCTATTTGATATACATAATAAAATAAGTTCAACAAACAATCTGAAGTAAAACAGACACACACAATCCACGGCGTAGTAATACCGAACAATAATGCATACACATAAGTCTTACGCTACACATTCAAGTTCCAAAACATTTTGTCAAATAAAACATAATTAAATGACAATACTGCAATAAAATAACATTTAACTATCTTTTAAGACATTTGACGACACGGACAGTGTTATTTCGATCTTATCAGTTGTAAAACAACAATGTTTTTGTCACAGTAAGAAAGATGGCAAGCGCCCAATTTACAACACATGTGATAATGCTGAAATAAGTAAGTAAATTACAGTCGTAATATGGTAGATATTCTATATAATGATGAAATGATAATGGTGAAAAACTGACATATAACATCTTAGTATCACTGTCCCTTACTATCTGTAGACAATATCTCGCTAGATCGTCTAGTAGTAGTAATACAAAAACAGTATTTGTTTACATAACAAGGTCCAAGTGCAATGTGTATTGCATCAATAATTCCAGTAAACAATAAAATGGTAAAATAACATGAACAATAAAACATTTCTTATCAATTTACAACTGGATGCTACTTTACTTCACTAAAAACACTCCACCATCCACCTGTCAGTGTAATTAATATGCAAAATTGTAAAGTCAAACCCCCATGCATATAACAATATCAATGCATAGATCTACATGCACATTCAACTTTTAATTAACAATTCTGTTGTGTTGGGTATGAACATGAAGAGGATGCAAATATTTCCAACATTATGAAAAATATTAAGCAGAACAAACGCCTGTTTGGGTGCAGATCATGAAATGTACTAAGCTCTACAGGTATTTGTTGTCCAGTTGCGCATAAATCCTGACTTCCAAATTCTTACTTGACTGGTGATACCTTTAGAAAACATTTGCATCTAGGTGAAAGTTGACTCCGCAAAATGTGCCATCCCATTGTTTTTTTAAAAGTGATTACACCGCCTTTACTAGATATCGTTGAAAATCCTTCCCGTTTCAGAGGCGGATCCAGCCATTTTTGAAAGGGGGGTTCCAGGGTTGTACTGTCCCTATAACCCCTCCCCCCCACCTATACACACTCTCAAGCAAAGTTTCACACACACATATGGAAGATCTTAGGTTTCGGTAAATAATATCTGTTTACATCCATTTATTTCTTTGAAATGGTACCCCCAGTCCGAATTTTTTAAAAAAGTTAAAAACTACTGAAGCCTTGAAATTGAATGGATTTGCGGCATTTCCAAAGAGTACAAAGAATTTTCTTTTGGAATTTGAAAAAAAAAAATTGGGGTGGGGTGCGGGTTGGGTTTAAAACAAAGAGTTGCATGTTAAAAAACGGTACATACATAGCCAAAACAGCCAAAGACTGCGGGAATCTAATATATCAAATTAAACCTCGCATGATACATAATATATCATAAATAAGATATATATAAATAAGTAGAATATTTTCTACCATTCTTTCATAAAAAAAGGAATAGTGAGTGGAAGAAACTTATTGTGTGAGAATCTATCTGTTCAATACATAAGTTAGACATACAAATACATGTATTTTAATTTATTCTCGGAAAATGTTTCATTCTTCATCTCTCTCTCCACTTGATAAAAAATAAAGGGGCTTCCAACCCCCGGACCCCCCCCCCCCACCTTGGATCCGCCAATGAACCGTTTACAAGCATTCACCCATCCTTGACACTTTTTAATATCTCTCCAGGGTTTGGGAAATCTAATAAATTCAACTCCTTGCATATATTTTTTGTGGGCATACTTTGAGTCACTATTGCAGATTCCATGACAACAGTGTTTTATTGCATCCTTTTTTTTGCACAGATTAGCCATAATATTACTAAATTTTAGGGATGTCAACGAGTACCCGGTTAACCGGGTACTCGATCGAACGTCCGAGTATCGAATACTAAAATCGGTACTCGGTTACTCGGATGTATATTTTTGAATATTTCTAACCTTATTTGTTAACGCATTAAACAATCTGTTTTAAAACGTAAATGCTCATTGCAGTTGTACATACAGTAAATAGGGTTTGCTACGACTCTAAATGCCCGTTATTGCCCGTGGCAGTGTTTATACAGTAATTATCGTGACCAAGCACCTGGGGTACCTGACTTTTCTCACCTTCGGCTGTCTTCTACCCTTATTTTTTGTTTGGCTTTAAATATTTGTTTTCACTGAACATCGTTTAAGATCCATTGTGTTTAAATAAATTAGATAATTTTGTCAATTATCAGTGGCAAATCCCTACTAAATTTACACCACAAAGTAAGATTCAAGCCACTGATTTGGTCATGTAAACATAGAAACATGTGGGTCAGTTTGTTCCATCTAAATAGTTTGCAAGCTCTTCTGAAACGTGATAAGGAATTCTGAAAATAGATGCAGCAGAAATTCTGAACCTGTGCTATAAACAGATAAGTCGCAGCTCTCTGCTGAGTCAGTGAGTGAACATTTAAAATATGTCAGTTTCAATTAAACGATGATGCAGATTTCTTCTATCTAGGTAATGTAGGGTATTAATGTAGGACCATTGCAAGCTAATTAAAAAACCCTCAGGCGAGGTGAAAGGTGTGAGATAATTATAGGTCCATGAGAAAAAAAAGAATTACATGTATATATTGTATGTAGCTTAAAGAGGCTAGGTTAAAATATATTTCAAACTCTTTCACATGTAGACCAAATATAGAGAAATTTAAACAACTTTTTACAACAACAAATTGTTCAGCATTGAAAAAATTATGTAAATTTTTATTGATTGTCAAACAAATTATAGATGAAAATAATTGACATGAACTTGAACATGATACTTTGTACTGTTTATAATGCATGTATTATATTTTTTGTATTGTGTTTGTACATTTTCCTACCTCCTCTCTACAATGTATGTTTGTACATTTAAGAGAATAAATCATTGTCATTGTCATTGTCATTATGTGGAAAATATTGTGACCGAATTAGATTAATTGCATCAAAAGCAGATGCAGAGAACTGCCCTCGGTGATCTGTTTTGGTTTCCCCGACAATTTAAATTCTATGTTAGCAAGAGTTTTTATCAGCCAATGAGCGTGTCTGTAGCGGACTCTAAACATTACTGATCACCTGTCTGTATACAGCGCATATCCGATCAGACAGGCAGGCCAGTTTATCAAAGTTTAGTCTGGTTCCCTGTCCCTGTTTTGCTTCGTGTACTCCTGCTTTGGAAAGGATGAGCCAGGGGACCAGGCTAATCAAAGTTAACGTGATTTGCCGCTAGATGGCGATCGCAATTTCTTTTCCGCCGCAGATGAGCGATACCAATAGAGCGGAGGCTTTATAAAGCCTCCGTCTAAAAATAATTATCATGCGGCTGTCAAATCTTGTCCGACAGCCGCTTATAATTTTCTGACAAAAATTCTTTAGTACGTCTTCATATGGAAGCATCATTAGGTATTGTAGATTCAACTTGTTTGTTAAAATCAAGACACTCGATAAGATGAGACCACAATAGGCGATCTTTTAGTTAGGAATAAAACTGGAAAAAATTGTTAAAAGTCTTTTCTAAGAACCGCAAAGTCAAAATGAGTCATATTTATAAGAAAGCATGAGCAGGCAGAATTAATTCAAGTTTGTTGAAATCAAGACACCTTAAGCTTGCAACAAGGGTAGGGCAACAACAGGGATCATAGTTATATCTATAATAGTATAAGAAAAATCGTTTGAAGAACAGGGTCCGCCGTCATAAAACTTTAAGAATTCTCAAAAAAATTCTCAACTCAACTCTCGAGAATTACTCACCTGAGAATTTTAGAATCAAACAGAGTTTAAGGAATTTTTATTTTTCTCAACTTTATCATGAGTCTAAGAATTTTGGATTTGAGAAAATTCTCAGACTTGAGAGCATTCACAGACTTAACATGTCTTATGACGGCGGACCCAGGAAAACCATGTTTAGACATAACAATACAGAAGCATCTTCATGTATTGTAGATTCAAATTTCTTCATATGGTAACCCCCGGGGATAGGGAGGGGCCACACATGGTATCAAAGTTACTTCTTGATCAGTGTTATGTCTTTTCGTGATTATTTACCTTTGGAAGGAGAAATCTTCTTTGAACAAACTGTATTTTCTTTACAGAAGGATAATTTGTGCAAAGTTAGAAGTTAGTTCAGGAGAAGTCAAAACAAAATTAACAGACAGACATACAGACGAACGACAGACTCATAATACCCCCCGCAAACGAAGTTTAGCGGGGGGGGGGGGGGGGTATATTGGAATCACCATGTCCGTCTGTCCATCTGTCTGTAGACGAAATTTTGTCCGGACCATTACTCAGTAACTATTGGAAGGATTTGTCTGAAAATGTGTACACATATTATTCACCATATGAAGGTTTGCACCTGATATTTTCATCTTGATTGGGTGATTATTTTGAATTTTACATGTGTTTTTCATTTTTATTTTGTGGTTTTGTGCAGACCGTTTCTCAGAAACTATAGCAATGATTTATCTGAAAATTTGTACACTTATTATTCACCATATGAAGGTGTGCACCTGGAATTTTTAACTTTATTTGTTCATTTTTCTGCATTTTACAGGTTTTATTTTTTATTTTAATTGACTTGTTCATTTTGTATAAGGTTTGAGACACAGAATCTAGAATATCTGTACAAAAATGTGAACTTCAGCTAAAAACTACTCATTAAAAAAAAGAAACATCATCAAGTGTTAAAAACAGTTTTTACATTACACAGAAGATAATGTTAATTCATTTGTCTCTTGGGAATAATGACTGGACATGCATCCACTTAAAGATAAATTAATGAGTTTGGTGTGGGAAGTTGTCAAGGCATCTCTTATCAATTGTTTTATCTAAATCTCCTGGGAATTTGGCACAAGAATTAAAGATCTCTCTTCTCTTACTCTCTTAATTGTAATTTATTGTCTGTCAAAGCACTTCATTACTGGATGACCAGCTATTTATTTTCAAAATGAATTTGATATAAAGTTATCAAGATTAATTTGATTTTGTATCATATGATTTTTTCTCAACAATCAGTTTGTAGAGTGTCATGACACATAATTGCAATATATTTTTCAAATGCAGAAATAAAAAAAAATGTTACAATGGAATTACAATGTATTAGTATTAATGTTTCATTTGGTTGCACCTTTGTTTCATTCATTAAGAAACATAATGAGTAATTATATTTCACTGCAAATTTTTGTAAGTAAATTGTGAACACCTCTAGATCCATAAAGTAATTGAGAATTGGCACCTTCTCTGAAAAACCCAACGGGGGGTATTTGTCCCTATATTGGACAGTTCTAGTTTTGATTAGGAAACTTAAGATTTATTGAGCCTTTGGTTTTGGTGGTCCTAAATGATTTAGGCCTATTTTTTAAAAACAATTTTTTTTCTCAGAATGGATCATGTACACAGGATTTCGGAGGCTGTTTACGTGGAGATGTGTGACATAGTAGGCACACCTACATTAGTGGCCATTCGAAGAGAAGTACCGGACATTGCTGAGATTATAAGAACGCCATCAGAAGAAAGAAAGGGAGAAAGAATTCGTCTCTGTGGAAGTCGTAGAGAAGGGTTTGGTTCTGTAGCCTCAGATGTGGACTGTAATCGTTGGAGGACAGACCATCGCATTATATGTGAATTAAATCACGCAAATAAATACCGGTATCAACCAGAAAGATGTACTCTGATTTTAATGGAGTGCTCGAAAGAAAGTCCTGGACGTACTATGTTGCAGCTACTGACTCCCACAAATAACGAATATGT